>NC_059269.1:18431128-18436128 GCF_017591435.1 Portunus trituberculatus
AAAATGAAAATATTGAGAGAGGAAGAAAAACTTTGGTGAAAATATATTACAATAAATTTAATATGAGTGACATGAGAGAGAATTTGGCCAGGGAAGGTTTGGCAAAGAGAGCATTGGCTAAGGGAGGAGTGGTCATTCAGTCTGATTAAAATTCGTCAGTCTAAGCTTTAGAGGGATGCGAGAGTTAATTGTGAGAAATGAGAGACAGACAGACAGATACGGATAGCTAGTGAAAAAAAAAAAACATAAGAGAAAAAACAGATAAGATAAGAAGCAAAAATATGATTTGAACAGGTGAAGAAAACAAAAATGCTTGCAGGAACAATTAAATACACCCAACACAAGTCATACACAGCGTAAAACAAACATATTAGGAGGTGGATGAGCGGCTTCAAAATGACCAGGAAAATATGAACAAGTGCTTGACATTCTTGTGGCAGCCTGGAGGAGGAGGAGGAGGAGGAAGAGGAGGTCCTTGCCCGTCCTAAGAGAGTTCCCTGAAGGCAAAGTAAAGGACGTTAGGATATTGAGTTTGCAAGCAAGTACTGAAAATCTGAACTCTTCCTCCTTCTCCTCCTCCTCTTCCTTCTCCTCCTCCTTCCCCTCCTGCATGAAATTCCCTCCAGGTGAGAAAGCAGGTGATTGAGGCATCAAGCATTACTGAAAGACTGTCTTAGATTGTCTTCATCCTCCTTCTCTTCTTCGTCTTCGTTTTCTTCCTTCTCTTACTCTTACGTAGTTTATGAACAGCCGTGTAAGAAACTAAGTCGATATGTTGTTCTTTGCTAATCTTATGTAATTCCACGTAATTTTCTTTTTTTTCCTTCCTATTGTTTTCCTGCAAATCTACTCTTTACTTCGTTGTATATTTCCTATTTCCTATTCTTTATCCTCTCCTCCTCTCTCTCCCCCCCTCTGCGCTACGGTTTTCCTTTCTCTTCCTGCATCAATATTCTTCTTCATTCGCTAGAAGGTGCAACAAAACAATACTATGAAGATTCTAGTTCACTTTCCATCTCTTACTTCTCTAATTTTCCCTTCTCTTACTCTTATGTAGTTTCTGAACAGCCGTGTAAGTAGCTAATGTATGTTGCTGTTTTAGTGATTGCACGTAATTTTCTTTCTCTTCTTCTTGTTGTTTTTCTGCATGTCCACTTTTTCCTTCGTTGTATATTTTCTATTTGCTATTTTTCACCCTCTCCTCCTCTCCCTCCTCTGCTCTATTGTTTTCTTTTCTCTTCCTGCATCAATATTCTTCTTCATTCGCTAAAAGGTGCAATAAAAAATAATATTATACAGGTTCTCGTTCACTCCCCATCTCTTACTTATCTAATTTTCCCGCCGACACTCCTCCTCTTCTAATCACCTCAAAGAAAATAGCAATCAATACTCGAAAACTCCCTCGGTCTCTCTTCTGCTTCTAGTGTATATCTACTCATTTATTTTCCTCCATCTCCATCTCCCCTTCCAAGCAGTATCCAAAACCTCTACTTCTCTCTCTCCCATTCTCCTTTCTGCTCATCTATTTTCCTCCTGCTCCTCCATCTCCTCCTCCTCCCCGCAGTCGGCCCGCAGTGATAGCGCGGCCAGGGTCACGCCGACTAGCAATAATGACAGTTTGCTCCCTCGGACGCCCCAAGCCTGGCTGTATCTGACGCAGCATTTACATAAGGAAGCGTCCAGCCCGCAGCGCCTTGCAGCACATTACCCAGCCCTAACCAGCACAGTAATGTGTACCAACATATGCATATCTTACGGCGGGGCTATGTATGTATTCATGTTATGTATATATGTATGTATATGTGTATGGATGGATGCCTTGCTTCGACTGGCCTCGCCTTGCCTTAGTTTGTGCGTGTGTGTGTGTGTGTGTGTGTGTGTGTGTGTGTGTGTGTGTGTGTGTGTGTGTGTGTGTGTGGTTGGAAGGATGGTTAGGGGAATACTGCTTGTGAGGAGAGGTCAATGAAGGGTCTCTCTCTCTCTCTCTCTCTCTCTCTCTCTCTCTCTCTCTCTCTCTCTCTCTCTCTCTCTCTCTCTCTCTCTCTCTCTCACGTGTTTATCTGCTCTATTTATTTTTTCTTCACTTTTGTTATCTATTTATTCTTTTTAAATCCAGTTTATTATTTCTTGTCGCGATCGCTCATCTCTCCGTCTGTCTGTCTGTGTGTCTGTCTGTCACTCTATCCATCGCTCACGACCTCGTCAGGTGAACATTGATTGGGTGGGAAAGGTGAAGTGTGTGTGTGTGTGTGTGTGTGTGTGTGTGTGTGTGTGTGTGTGTGTGTGTGTGTGTGTGTGTGTGTGTGTGTGTGTGTGTGTGTGTGTTTAGCCGCTCCAATAAGCAAACATCCGGGTGTGTGTGTGTGGAGGGCACGACCGGATGCACGGAACTGGAAGAGGAGGAGGGAGAGGAAAAAGGAGGAGGAGGAGGAGGAGGAGGAGGAGGAGGAGGAGGAGGAGGAGGAGGAGGAGGAGGAGGAGGAGCAGGAGGAGGAAGGAGAGGAGAAGAGCGTGAAGACTTAGGATGGGTTGAGCAAGAGCAGTGATCCACATCTAAGCACGGTATCGGTCAAGCTTGAAATTGTGTGAACAAGAGAAAGTTGACGCAATAACGAGCAAGACATTTCATCTAGCCTAGGTATGTGTGTGTGTGTGTGTGTGTGTGTGTGTGTGTGTGTGTGTGTGTGTGTGTGTGTGTGTGTGTGTGTGTGTGTGTGTGTGTGTGTGTGTGTGTGTGTGTGTGTGTGTGTGTGTGTGTGAAGTGTTGCAGGAAAGCAGGGAAGGATGACTCAGTAGCTATTATCCAAGGTCTACACTTCAAAGTTTAGTTACTCATAAGCAACATTGATTTATAAGCTCCCAGGCACAGTGACTTTCGGGTACCTGGCGGCGACGGCAGGTAAGCGTGAAATATGACGTGTGACAGGTGACGGGGGCATGTTACCTGCCGGGATGAGGAGAGGTAGTAGAGGGAGGGGAGCCACCACCGCCCCGAGCTCCCCTTCCCAGCCAGATCAATAGCAGCGGCACAGAAGCATAAACAGCCGGTGATTTATGACCCACAATTACGGCGACGATACTTTCCCGCGTAACATGTACTTCTTGAATATTAAACATCTCATTTTGTGGCGCGGCAATTACACCATGCAGAGGCGGCGGCGGCAGTGGTGGCGCTGGCAGAGCATACAAGTAAGAACCTCGCAGCGCCCGGGGGAGGCAGGGCACTATGGGGCGGCGCGGCGGGCATAGCTAGACTGACACGACCTCCGCCTCAGGGCACAACACCCGCCCACTTAGCGCAGCCCCGCACGCTACCGCTCCCCGCCCCGCCTCGCCCTTGGTACTCCACCCCGCCCTGCCCCTCCCTCCCCCACTCAGACCCCGTATGAGCTCATCTCCAGCGCCAAGAGTGATGACCTCAATAAATCACATCCATATCAAAATCAACCATCTCCCTCCACACACACCAAGACCTTCCTCCTCTTCCTCCTCCCCTCTCTCTCTCTCTCTCTCTCTCTCTCTCTCTCTCTCTCTCTCTCTCTCTCTCTCTCTCTCTCTCTCTCTCTCTCCTTCATCTCCCTTCAGCCTCTTTCTCTCGCTCTCGCTCACTCACTTTTTCTCTTCTCTCCAAATTGGCTCACCGCCCCTTCTTTAGGGGGACTCCACCTATCCCCACCCCTTTAGTCCCTCCTTCCTCCCTCCTATACCCTTCACTCTCCCTCTCTCCCTCCCTCTCTCCCTGCCCTCCCTCTTCTCTCACCGCAGTAAATAACAATACAAATAAATGGCCCCTGATGCCTATGGTTTCGCTCAGCTCCAACATGAAGACGACAATTATGTGGACATTTGCATATAAACTCGATTAACCGTGAGGGTGAGGAGCGGAACAGCCGGCCGTAATGGGCGGGTGCTGCTCCAAGGTCCTGCCCCTCGTCGGCTTTTTCTCAATCACCTTCTATCACCGGCGGATATACGACCCGACTAATTGCGCCTTGTGATCCAAATGGATGTGTGCGCGGGTGTGTTCGTCTTGTCTAAGTAGTGACACCAGAAACACATTAAAAGGGACCGAGAAATATTATACATAATTATAGTTACACGTGAGTTCTCTGATTCCGCCTCTAGCTAAACTTTATGGCCCCGAATGCCTCCTGATGATGCTCCTGCTGGTCCTGCTCCTGCCTCTCCTCCTGCCACTACTTCTACGGACACCTCTTTCCCTTAGCGTGCCTCCGAAGGGCGCCAGGAGGACATACTGCTACCACGGACAATGAAGGACATAAGCTAAGATGTTTGTGTGTCTAACTCGAACAAACACACAACACTGGGGTCATATATCGCCGATAATAAAGATGCTTAGGACATGAGGAAAAAATAACGCACCAAATAACAAAAAGAAATTAAGCTAGAGTTGATTAGAATTTTAATGTAAGTTTAATAGAGGTTTCTTGAGCTTGTGTTTAGAGAAAGTAAGAAAGAAATTATTAGAAAGACGTAATAAATGAAGTAATGTCAGAAGGGAAAGGATATAAAGGGTAAATACGCAAAAAAGTTCAAATATACAGAGTTATAGGTGTAATTTGAGTAGCTTGCTGTTACAAAGAAATGCATAAACAAGTGGAAAAACACAAGAAAGACCTGAAATTCATAAAAGTATCTTCAAAATAATACTCTCTCTCTCTCTCTCTCTCTCTCTCTCTCTCTCTCTCTCTCTCTCTCTCTCTCTCCAGTCACTTCCTCCTTTCAAGCTAGTCACGGCTTCTCTTCCTATGACCACCTCACACACACACACACACACACACACGGTAGCTCAGTGGTTACAGCGCTGGCTTCACAAACCAGAGGACCGGGGTTCGATTCCCCGGCCGGTGGAGCTATTTGGGTGTGTCTTCTTTCACGTGTAGCCCCTGTTTACCTAACAGTGAGTAGGTACGGGATGTAAATCGAGGAGTTATGACCTTGTTGTTCCGGTGTGTGGTGTGTGCCTGGTCTCAGACCTA
>NC_059269.1:18448628-18483628 GCF_017591435.1 Portunus trituberculatus
ACACACACACACACACACACACACACACACACACACACACACACACACACGAAGATAAGACAAGCTACAAAAACTCATTAGGTCAACACACAGCAATTTCTGTATAGAACATTTGCCATCATCATCATTATTATCTTTACTGAAAAAACCTTCCAAGACACAACACCATCACCATCACCACCACCACCACTAAACCTCCCTTCTGATCACCATAACTATCATCACCACCATCATCACTAACTTAACCTAACCTCTTGCCTGCGACACCACAACACCACTAGGACCACCATAACCACCTCTAATTCACCCAAACGCAATATCCCCACCATACACTTCCACTACTATTACTACCACCACCACTACTACCACTACTACTTTTTCTTTCTTCCCACATATGTGCACCAGCCCTCCCGCTCCTTCCCTCTCTCTCACTCTCCTCCCACGTACTTGGCGCACCCAGCCCCCCTTGAAGTTCCGTCAGGCATTAACGCGGCGGACTCCTGCCAGACACAAATTGTACACAGTCGCGGATCTGGAGTCTCGCGCCGCTGGCCTGGCTGACGGTAATTATCGCTGCGTTGTACACGGATTAACACCTGCCCGAACCCCCGCCCACCTTCGTGTTATGGATATAAGCACGCCCATTAGCCTGTGAGTTATTACGCAACCTGCTCTCTCTCTCTCTCTCTCTCTCTCTCTCTCTGGTCGTGTCTTGAGATTATGTGCCTTACTCATTGCATGTTCTCTCTCTCTCTCTCTCTCTCTCTCTCTCTCTCTCTCTCTCTCTCTCTCTCTCTCTCTCTCTCTCTCTCAACTAACGTAACTAGATCGCAATTTCCTCTCTTTTATTACGTCGTAATAAAATAAATACGACCATAGTAATAACAATAAAAAAAAACATTAATACAGCAGGAAATATAAATCCACTCTCTACAGCACTAACAAACTTGCCCTGTAATGAATAGAAGGTGGAAATCAAATACTAATCTAACCTAACCTAACCTGACCTAACCTAACCATACCTAAATAAAGCTGATCTAACCTAACCTCACGTAACCATACCAGCAAACTAACAACTGAACGAGAGGACTAAAAAACTACAGCACAGAGGAAAAATGAAGGAAGAGGAAGAGGAAGGCCAGGATGAGAAGGAAGACGAGAACGAATACAGATAAACAAAGGAAGACAAAAGGAAAACAAACAGCAACTGAGCTGATGGTTCTTACTAGACTGTTTTGTATAACTGTCTCACAATGACTACTAGTGGAAGAGACCATGCAGCAAGGAAGGCTATAGCTAAGGAAGAAGAGGAGGAGGAGGAGGAGGAGGAGGAGGAGGAGGAGGAGGAAGAGGAGACAAATGAGGGTAAATCTTGACCCGCCGACCAGTTCAGAGTCCTTTGCAAGACATGCACATTAGATTCAGAAGAGGATCAGCTGAGGAAGGAGGAGGAGGAGGAGGAGGAAGAGGAAGAGGAAGAGGAAGAGGAAGAGGAGGAGGAGGAGGAGGAGGAGAAGGAGAGAAGGAGGGAGGAAGGGAAAGAGGGAAGGAGATAAGGGTGGAGGGAGAAAAAAGTGAGGAAACGTTAGGTAGGATTGAGTAAAGAGGCGTGAAGCTTGAAAGAGAGAGAGAGAGAGAGAGAGAGAGAGAGAGAGAGAGAGAGAGAGAGAGAGAGAGAGAGAGAGAGAGAGAGAGAGAGAGAGAGAGAGAGAGAGAGAGAGAGAGAGAGAGAGAGAGAGAGAGAGGACATTTATCAATATATGCAGAATAGATATGAAACGTACACACACACACACACACACACACACTCTCTCTCTCTCTCTCTCCGAAGCCAACTACAAAAAATGAAGGAAAAAAATGAATATGCATCAAATACAACTTCTTCAGAGAGAGAGAGAGAGAGAGAGAGAGAGAGAGAGAGAGAGAGAGAGAGAGAGAGAGAGAGAGAGAGAGAGAGAGAGAGAGCTGCGGTTTGGGTAGTGAGGTTCCGGCAGTAATTATCCAGCGTTGCAAGAAAATTATCCACCGCCACCATTTTTATTGATACCAAATTGCAGGGTTGACTACTACCAGGGATGGCCGCCCCCCCTTCCCATTTTCCCCCCTTCCTCCTTCTTATTCCTCTCCCTTCCCCCTCTCTTCCCTTTCCCTCTCCTCTCCCACCACACTTGGAGGAGGAGGAGGAGGAGGAGGAGGAGGAGGAGGAGGAGGAGGAGGAGGAGGAGGAGGAGGAGGAGGAGGAGACACCACTGCCATCTACTGCATAATGCCCAGCAGCGTACCACCACCACCACCACCACCACCACTACTACCACCGCCACCACCTGCCTTCATCACCAAAGTTTACACTCCTACTAATGTCTTATGATTTTCTCCGTCCCTTCTAAGTCCTTCCCTCCCTCCTTCCCTCCGCATCTCTCCATCCCTGCCACCATTTTACCTCATCTCGTCCTCCTCGTCCTTCTTTTTCATTCCAGCCTTCTTTTATCTTTTGCTACTTCGCTTTCTCCTCTTCTTCTTGTTCTTCCTCCTACTCCTAGTCTATAATAACATGCCTCATTTCTACTAAAGCATTAAGTATCATTATCATCATTTCCTGCCGCATTCTATTGTTGTTTTTCCGCGCTTTATGATATTTCCTTAAATCTTATTGTGCCTTTCATATTTATTCATATTTATTCATATAAGTGCAGTGGAACCATGCGCACTTAGGGGTTCGAGAGATCTACAAGCGCACGGGTTCGAATCCTCTCCACGGTCCAAGTGTAGGTTGGGCTTCCTCACTCGGGGCAACGGTTTCCTAGCGGGTGGGCTTTGAGATAGGAGGTACCCCAAAAAGTATCCCCTTTAGCCCATAAATTTCCGTGAAAAGCCCACATGGAAAGCTGGCCAAGAGCAACATAAAGTGGAAAAAAAATCCTCACTTAGTTCCCAGTTCTCTAGCAGGTTCTAGAGAGTTAACCAAAGAAAAGGGATAAATGTTTTGAAATATCCATCATAACCCCTTCACTACCATGACAAGTCTTCATATTCATTCAAATTACTATTAAGCATTTTTATACGGCTTCAGAATCTCATGTGGGGATTAAAACAGTGAAGATTCTGGACCACTA
Source organism: Portunus trituberculatus (assembly GCF_017591435.1). Classification (NCBI taxonomy): domain Eukaryota; kingdom Metazoa; phylum Arthropoda; class Malacostraca; order Decapoda; family Portunidae; genus Portunus; species Portunus trituberculatus. The sequence continues at coordinate 18,451,742 of NC_059269.1, forward strand.
ACCTTCTGACCTCCATAGACCCTTGCTAGTGTAAATAAATCGTCTAATCATACTCAAAACTCATGGTAAAAATGCGTCACAGTACTGAAGGGTTTCAATGAAGTCATAGGAAACGGATTGGGAATTTCAGAGTTTAGTATAGTGACTTATATATCCTCTTTAGACCTAGTAGAGATGTTGTTAGCTGGGTTTTCCTTTGTATTCCCTCGTGCTCCTCTTTCTTCTGCTCTTCCTCCTCCAGCGCCTCCCTCGGGCGGGAACCAGACCCTCCTCGCCAGCCATTTGTTACAGTCACGCCCAACACCACCCACGGAATTTCATATCGTGACACCCAACACCGACACACTGCTTTAACTCTCTCTCTCTCTCTCTCTCTCTCTCTCTCTCTCTCTCTCTCTCTCTCTCTCTCTCTCTCTCTCTCTCTCTCTGTTTTTTCTTCATCAAAGCTCAATACCATTATTTTCATTGTTTATTTGTTTCCTTTCCTCTTCATCCTCCTTCTTCTCCTCCTCGTCCTCTTCGATGTCTTCTTTCCCTGCTTACTTATCACACACACACACACACACACACACACACACACACACACACACACACACACACACACACACACACACACACAATATACCGCTATGAATTGAAAATAACTTTGAAACTTGATATCCTTAGAAGGCCCAGGTAGAGAGAGAGAGAGAGAGAGAGAGAGAGAGAGAGAGAGAGAGAGAGAGAGAGAGAGAGAGTGTTTGTGTGTGTCTGTGAGCGCACGGTACGAAGTGTCACATTAATGTTCTTATAAGTAACAAGGTTATATGTGTATCTTAGAAGGTTTCTGTGTGTCACCCTTCGCGTCTTCCTCCCCCCCCCACTCTTCTCTCCCTTCCTTCCCTCCCTCCCTTACATCCAATCCTCACTCATTCTCACCGTTCCGTCACAGCGTTTCCGTCACCAAGTCCCGCGCACAGTCACTATATCTGCTTCAGTATTACACGTTCCTATCTACAGTCTTCATGAATCGTCTTAAGTAAAAGTAGCACAAGGGCCTCAAAGCATCAACGGTCAGAAAGCACTAGTGTTGAATCGTATCCCTCGTACTTGTCATTTAGAACAGATAAAATGAAGGAATACTTGGAAAATAGGAAGGAAAGAAGAGAGGAAATGGGATAAAATATCGCTGTAAAGATATGGGAAAGAGGAAAAAAAGGAAAAAGAAAAGAGAAAAAAGAAAAAAAGGAAAGACAAAGAGGAAAAAAAAAGTTCTTTATAATATATAAATTTTTCTTTTTTAATGCAGGAGAGAAGCCAGCCACGGGCAACAAAATATTAAAAAAACGCCCACTTGAATGCTGGTTCCCTAAAAGAAAAGTAAAGATTTAGCCAAAATTAAGGAACGAATATCTTGATACCTCCCTCTCAAAAGGAGTCAAGTCGTACAAAGGCGGAAATACAGAAGCAGGTAGGGAGTTCCAGAGTTTCAGATGGTCTCACATATTCCATAATATATCTCAGCGCCAGTAAGTGACACTAGATGTAAAGTGAAAAATATTTGTGTGCCATATCAAAATTTTTTTATGGGCAATATTATTTACGATAACTTTACTGCATACTTCTCTCATTTAAGGTTGCTACGTATAGGCATACCACATAATATACCCATAGATATGATCTCTTTCTTTTTCCCTCCTTCCCTTTCTCCACTCATAAAACACACACACACACACACACACACATACATACACAAACACACAAAACAAAGGTGCAAAAAAGTGACAAGAGAAGAAGGTTACATATACATACAAAGGCCTATGGTCTCCTTATCTCCCTTTATCCTCCTCTTCCTCCTCCTCCTCCTCATCCACAAACGCAAAACCGAAGTGCAAAAACTGACACGAGAAGGTCGACAGAAGACCCACATGTTACCACCAACTTGTCAATTACTCTTCATCCTCTTCCTCCTCCTCAAGGCGGTATAACAAAGGACTAAAGCTCTCCACACTCGAGGGTTCACGATGCCTTATGACAGACAGTACAGGTAGCAACGTTCTTTTTTATTCACTCGTGTCTTCTGTCCTGGCGGGACCGAAGAGGAAGTCACGAGGCATTAAGGAGACATGTACTCAGGAAGACGCAGGGAGAAAAGGTGGAAGTTAAGTAACAGGGTACGATTTTTTTTTCCAAGTCCCAGGAAGCATTAGGAGGTTGTGAGACACGTGGCTGTTGAGTCATTTTTCCTTTTCTTAATGTGAGGCGTCGGAGTTTGTGTAGTTACAGAGTTTGGATGTGAGAATAGAAGAAAATCAAACATAATTCTAGTGATTCACAACGATTCTTTTTTATGTAAGAGAGGACTGGCCAAGAGCAACAAAAATATAAAGAAACAAAGGCCCACTCAGTTGCCAGTCTCCTTATACGTAGAGCCGATAGAATTAGCTAAAGAATAAGGACAAATATCTGTATCATCACTTAAAGGAGAAGCACTCACAATAACAAAACCAATGATGTTTGTGGTCTTTATAAACAGTCAAGGTGAAATCCTGGTGTTTCAGAATACAAGTCATAACAGGTTAGATTAATTAAGTTAGGCAAAAGAACGCGACTATTCATCTCTGCTGCCTTTGAAAACAGTCGTAATGGGAGTCCAATGTCTTTAGGAACACTGCTTATGATGGAGCTCAATACAACACCAAATGATACAGAAGCCTGTGGAATCTGAGAACAGTCCTTATGAGAAACTAAAGGCTTTACTAACACAAACCATAATATAGCACCAAGAACCACGCAATAAAAATCCTACTTTAGTACAAGAAATGCATGAAATATAGAAGATAACAAAGAAAGATGATTGATTTTGACGACATGGAAATTAATTGTCAAGTAACAGAAATACGCACATAGAATTATGTGTTTTTTCTACATAGATACAGCAGAGGAAGTACAGAAGGAATGAAGGAAGGAAAGAAAGGGAAAAAAAACAAGGAAGGAAGATAGGAAAGAACATAGACAGGAGGGAAAGAGAGAAAAAAAGCCCCAGTAAGTACACAAGGAATGAAAAAAGGAAAGAAAAGGAAAAGAAACAAGGAAGGAATATAGGAAAGAAGATACGCAGGAGAGAAAGAGAGAAAAGAAAATGAAAAATGCATGAGAGGATTAGTGAGTGAAAGACAATATGCCAAGTCAACACTCACCTCTTTTCTGCATGAAGGAGAACAGCTCATCGAGGAACTCTTTCCGCTTCACATCATCACTGAGTTCGTAGAGCTGCAAAGACACCAGAAACACACCTGTCACTATACACATGAAGACGCTCTGTCCACACATACACACTCACACACCTGCACTGGCTAACATCAAGTGATCTTAGCCATTATTTAGTGCAGTTTTTAGTTAATTTTTTAAGAGCAATGTATTTCAATATGTTCTCATTTATGGTCTTAAGATTAGTATTATTGATGATATGCTGTGCTATGCTGTGTTACGTTGAGTTATGAGTTATGCTGACTGTTGTGCTACTACTGTGAAGGGCATGCATGTAATAGCTGAGAGAGAGAGAGAGAGAGAGAGAGAGAGAGAGAGAGAGAGAGAGAGAGAGAGAGAGAGAGAGAGAGAGAGAGAGAGAGAGAGAGAGAGAGAGAGAGAGAGATAATACTTGCAAATCCTGGAGGAAAATCCCACAACATTTCTTAATTATTTTCGCAACTCTCTCTCTCTCTCTCTCTCTCTCTCTCTCTCTCTCTCTCACCTAGCAAATTTGTCCGAATCACCGTTTTGTTGCACATTAATCAGTCTAAGAGCGGCTAATCTTACTAAGAAAATCCTCGCCAGCGTTTCTTGGTCAGGAAGAGAGATGCATTGATATCACCGCTCAGTATCAGAAGGGTGGAGTCATCATAAATTAGCTGGCTATGCTGCACACGTTTACGTAGAAGTGTGTGTGTGTGTGTGTGTGTGTGTGTGTGTGTGTGTGTGTGTGTGTGTGTGTGTGTGTGTGTGTGTGTGTGTGTGTGTGTGTGTGTGTGTGTGTGTGTGAGTGTGAGAATGTGCCGCGTCTTAAAGGAACTATTTTCTTTTTCTATTCTGGTTTCTAAGATGTTATTTTGTTCTTGTCTTTTCTTAACTCTCAGTATTGTAAAGAAAATTTTGTTTAGATGGACATTGAAAGGATGGAATAGAATACTGATCTTCTCGTTTTCTAAATTACAATATACAAAACTGGTGTGGTTCTTTTTATGTGAGAGAGGTTGCGTCAACAGGCAACAAAAAGGGAAAACAAAAGCCTAAAATCAAAAAAGAAATTGGTGTTTGAATGGTACAAGGAAGTTATAGAAACACGGTACATAGACAGCGGTGTATAAACAGAGTAGAACCAACATGTGAAAGGTAATGGCGATGACAAGCAAACAGCACTTCAACCTCTTCCTGAGATCACTAATCGGTTAATAATCACGTAAAATTCCACTTATAATTCATGCTTTTTTTCTTCAATTTAAACTTATCTGCTCGGCAAAAAAAAAAATAAATAAATAAAATAAATAAATAAATAAAATCTCAGGGTACATAAGACAGTTATTAATTCAGGGAAATTAGGATTGAGGGGAGAGGCAGAACACAGCAGAGTCAAGTGCTTTAGGTTGCTAGACGGATGACCATCGCTAAACCTGGCCATTCAGCAGGTCACGAACTGGCAAGTCTTGCACGTGAACGTTTGCACCGAGCCACATGTCCCTCTCCTTGAACCCTTTGACACCTGTAGTCGTCCTTAACACTCAGAGCACCGTGAGGAATCGTTCGCATGGACAGAGAAAGGATCAGGTATATAAAATGACACCATGGTACAAAAATAAGTAAAAATAAATAAATAAATAAATGTTCTATGTGGTTAAAGGAAATGAATGTCTGTGTACCTTCATTCAGACCACTGTATGAATCGATCGCATGAACATAGATGGAAGAAGGACATATTTTTTTCTAAGCTATGTAGCTTTGGCTCTGGTATGACAATCAATAAATAATGAACGTGGTTATGGGAGAGAATCGTCTGGTAGTAAAAGGATAACTCGTCCATTGTTTTATATACACAAGTAATGATTATTTGAGCTTGGTCTGAGTATAGGAACCAGAATACGGGGTGCCATGCGCAGGGGAACAACAAGTCACTGCATCATGGCGCAGCGAGTGAGGGCAACATTTTATAGCGGCGTCAGGCCCTGCAGGCGCGGGTGAAGGAGCCTCTCGCTGGCCGCCTCCCATCTATTACTGCCTGCAGATAATGGGCTGGCCTTATGCGATGCTGAATCTGATGACTTGTACAAATTTGGAAAGATACACATGAAAAAAAAAAGAGTGGGGCCCCCTTTCACCGTGCCTCCCTTAACGCTGCCTCAGATAAACCTTTGTGCTCAAATGAAGCAGTCAAGGCGAAGCAAAGAGTCGTGGCGCTGCTTAATACCCCGCGATCCTCCTCCACCTCGATGCCACACGTGATCCCTGCGTGGTAATAATAATAATAGACTTCTAACGGATGCTAACGACTACACGCTGTACGTTTTATGACACGCATCTCGTAAATATGTATATGTAGGCGATAGTTACAGCGATCGGGGTTCATTCTCGGCCAGCGGGTTGCCATGTGTTCCAGCCGCGGTGTCCCTCGCTCCCCCTGCACTGGCTTGCTGACCACTCCCTCTCCCTCCCACCCCTCCTCACCAGTGACGGACAGGATAAGCATCTCAGTCATAACCTGTGAGTCTCGCGCAGCTAACACGCCGTTCCTGCCACACACGTCGCACTCACCACAACACCGCATCGCCACGCCCGGGGTGGTGTGGCGGTGGTGAAGCGTCAGGCGAGGCGGCAACCCACAATCTGTCTCTAGTATTCTCGGTCCCCTTCCCTTCCTCATCCCGCCTGCGATTCATCAACGCCACGACGGGGATGGATTACTGCAATAATTACCATGATATCAACATTACTGCCGCAGCCCCGCGGGACGCCAACACTGTGGGCTTATCCCTTGATTAAACCCCCAATATTTTACGCCGGAGTGGGTGTGCGGGCGGCTGAAGCGTGGCACCGCTTGTCACGCCCGTCAGCCGCCCGCTGCGCACCCAACTGAATTGTTTCTACGCACTGGAGCCGCCCACCACACCCGCGCCACTACAGCAGCCTAACCCTTTCAGTATGAGATCAATTTATTTTCTTCAAGTTTACGATGCTAATTTTGTAATCACATGCAGTTCATATTCTTATTTAATACATTTAATTCGTCGTGGTGACCTCGCCTCACACAGTTCTTCTGTAAAGCAGTTAATGACTCGTATAAAAGAACACAAGAACATAAGGGAAGCCGCAAGAAGCTCACAGGCCTACACGTGACAGTCCTTTGCATAACACGTACATTCCTACACACACCTATCATTCCCATCCATCTAATCCCTTGAAGCTCCCTCGCGACTCGGTACTACCACCATTCCATTTATGATCTGCCACACTAGAGCTAATTTTCTTTAGTATTTCTTTATTAATATCTAGTTTTGTTAGTACAACGAAGGACAAAGTGCGTGCGATGTACAGCAAAGTTCTCCTCACAGTTTCCTCCTCGCTTAGATGTATCTGGGATAATATAATCCAATACTTCGGAGAAAGGTACGCAAAAAATGTACTAAGTGTCCGCTGCTTCCCGATACGAGGTTCATATCCGATGCGATAATTTGTGAACGTCAAGGGCTGATCGCTGAGGGGAGGTGGGAGGCGGGGAGGGGAGGGAGAGGGAGGCATGGAGGGAAGGGGAGAGGCGAGACGGGTTGGGTGTCACTGAAGCATGATGTTTCGCGGCCCTCGAAGATTGATCACGTCTTGCCCTGAACGTGGGGACACCCTACACCCTACACCCTCCTTCCCTCCCTGCCAGCGTCGCGTCGCACCCGGACACCACCTCGCTCTAACTGCACGTCATTGCCTCACCCGCCGCCCGAAGTCTGATTACCTAAAAGAAACGCATAATTGCAAGCTATTCTCGCGCCTCGGGTCAGCAAGAAATGAGCGTCGCCGTCCGCCCGCTACGTGACCGAGAAGACAAAGGCATTGCTTCTAAACTTAACGCTGCACGTTCCCGAAAGGAAGATGATTGATTCGTCAACGTAAATGTGGAGCTAAAAATTCCTCAAACCTTACAAATATCGTGCTGTCTTAAGCAATGCCGGTGACTCCCCCAGATCACAAGAACCCACAGAAGTCCCCCGCAATAAGCTGGGGAGACGTAGCCAATGAGGGAGGACGTGGGGAGGACTACAAACTCCCTCTCCCAAGACGCTTATGAAGCCACAAATGTTACCTTAAGATTTCTTAATATGCGATCCAGGATTTCGGCCTCAATTTAAGCTTCCTAAATGGATCACGCTCGATGGCAGCGGGGATGTGTGCACTTCCTTCTTGGTTTTGCTGAGACGCCAAGCATGCATAAGACTGCACACTCGTCCACACCACACGCGTCACTTTGTTCTTGTCTCCCTTTGTCACTGTACCATCCGTGTCTTCAATGCTTTCACTTTGACTTAGTTTTGGACAATGCTTTCCATCTTCCCTATCTTGTCTTTTACTTGGTTCCGAGTGGTGTTTTTTTATATTTCATCTTCCGTCTTTCATTTTAACAACGCTTCTTCTACTTCGTCTTGGATATTGATTTCTTAAGCCTTATACTGCTGTACATTTTCCCCCTTAGTACTTTTTTTTATAAGCTTTCATAAATATTTATGTAATGTAAAAAAGAAAAAAACGAGATAAGCTCTGTCTGTCTTCTCTTCTTTCCTCTCCTGTGCCGCTAAATAAACATTTTTTACAGCACTAGAAAGGTTAACAAAGGATGACCATAGCGGTAAAGGGATTAACATTTCTTCGTCCCCGCCTTTGTATGTTGCTTCTTTTACATTCAAGATCGTACTCTCTAAAGTTTCGATAACCTGTATCTATCTTTTAAACATTTTCTAGTGGAGGTTACTGGCGTTTCTAAGAGTGTTTTTCTTCTCTTTCTGGAGATTTAACATTACTTCTGCACTGTGAATGGAAAAGGCGTCATTGGAATCAGATTATCTTATTAATGTGGTCTTTCAAAACAGTCTCAATCAAAAGCAAACACATTGAATGACGGAGCAAGAAATGAGTAAAGATATAAGTGATCCGATAATGGCAGTGGGGGAAAAACACATAATTTTCTTTTAGAGCGACATGCTGCATTAATTTGTAACACTACTCGGCAAGCGCTTTATGATCATATTGTTGCGACACCGTAACTCAATATTTCCAAGTCTCTCTCTCTCTCTCTCTCTCTCTCTCTCTCTCTCTCTCTCTCTTGTTATATATTAAGACTTTTTTTGTTTCCTCCTCCTCCTCCTCCTCCTCCTCCTCCTCCTCCTCCTCCTCCTCCTATTACTACTATTACTATTACTACTACTACTACTACTACTACTACTACTACTACTACTACTACTACTACTACTACTACTACTACTACTACTACTACTGCACAAACACGCGGCATCAAACACCAAGATGACGCGACAAAAACACTGCCATACACACACACACACACACACACACACACACACACACACACACACACACACACACACACACACATCTAATCCCCCTCCTTCACAACACTTTACGGCTTACGACGAGTGCAAGAGAGAGAGAAAAAAAAGGCAAAAAAGAAGACAAAAAAGTAGCATCTCCCGAAGCCATGCACTGACTCTCCAAACAAGCGGGCGTTGACACTGCCATGCAAGTCACCACCTCGTCCCTTTCCCCTCCTCACCACTCGTCTCTCTCTCTCTCTCTCTCTCTCTCTGGTACACTGACTGGCTGACTGATGCACTAATTGACTAATACATTGAGTGACTGACTGATTGATACTATGATTGACTGATTGAATGACGGATGCTATATGATTTGTTGATTGGTACACTGATAGACTGACTGACTGACTGAGATACACTAATAGACTAACTGATTGATTACTGACTGAATTTGTTTATTTTGAAGTGGAAAGTCATAATTGTTTGTTCTATTTAATTCTCTCAGGCACTTTAAGCAACAAAAATGTCCGTCATGTTATGTTACGCTTGCATTGATGTGACTAATTGTTAACTCTTTTAGTACTGGGGCGTATTTTTTCCATGAGTTTTGGGTCAGATTAACTTATTCTGTTTATATTAGGAATTGACTGTGGAGGTCAGAAGATTAATGGCCAGAGTCTTCACTATTTTAATCCGTCACATAAGTTTCTGAAGCTGTATAACTTCATCAAAGTGTAAGCAGAATGAATATGGAAGTTTTTTTTGTACTATCAGCAATAAATACTTACTTATTTATTCACTTCCTGACTGATTGAGTGATTGACTTTTGTTTTTTTTTTTTCTTCTTATCGCATCGCTTATTCTATCCCTCCCCTTTATATCTCCCTTCACCACTTCACTCTTCCCTTCCCTTTCTTCTCGCCGTCACCTTCCCTTCACCGTTTACACCCTTCCTTTCCTTTCCTCACATCCTTTCCCTCTTCATTTCCCTTCATCACCCCAACACCTTCCTTATCCTTTACCCATTTCTCTTCATCTTTTTTTCGGGTCTCCACCATGTACTCACCCCTACACCCAATTCCTTCACCTTCCCCACTACCAACCCACACCCATCACAAGCTTCCTCAATACAACTTATTCCCATATCTTTCTCATTCACTTACTGAGTCATGAAAGATAAAAAAAAAACACGTCAATTACTGTTATTTTACATCTGCATTATAGAGTACATACATGTGTTTAGTGGTGCACAGATGTGTGTTGGGAGTCAGAGAGGGAAGAGTTGCGCCAGGGAGGGAGAATAGGAGGATGTGTAGGAGAGGAAGAAGGTAGGAAGGGAGTGCGTAGGAGGGATAGGAGGAGGAGGGGATACAGAGAGATGTGTGAGTGAATGGGATGAAGGAAAGTCGCGGTTGGGAAAATATAGGGAGCACAGGATATGGTTTGGGGAAGGACAGGAATACGTGATAGAGAAGAGGAAGGAAATGATATCGGATTGGCGGGTACGAGACGGTATGAGAAGGACGTCACACCTTTAATATCAGTGATAGAAAAGGCGGGAAACACATGAACAGTAGGAAAAAAAAAAGACTAGCATGAAAGAAGAAGAGAGAAGTAGTGGATAAATGTAGAAGATAAGGGAAAGATAACAACTATAAGGATAAATATATTGAAGGAATAAGGAATAATATTGAAGGTTTTCGATGAAGTGTCTCAGTGTCGATGAGGATGATCGGTGTGTAAGGAAGGAGAGTACATAGTGTGTGAATGTATAGGGAGAAGGCGAGGAATACGTAGGTGAAAGAAAAAGAAGGAGGGGATGATGATACTGCGGCAGTGCTGTTGGGGAGGTGTGTCATTACTGTAACATTTAGAAGACCAAGAGAGAAAGTAATATATCACAGGGAAAACAAAGACAGTGAGACATGATATGCGCACCTCAACGCACAAACAAACACACATACACACATACACAAAAAAAAAAAAACATGCAAAAACACAGACAGATGAACGCACAAAATGAAACACTTAAACACTGAACTAAAGAGGAAAAAAAAAAAACGAAAAAGAAAGGAACAAACACACAGACACAGGAACAAACAAGGGGACATTTAGAATTACAAATACACAAACAAACGACCACAAGAAGACGAAGACAAACGCAAACAACTAACGAGCTGGACAAACAAAATAAAACACACACTTAAAACAGAAAAAAAACATGTACAATTTAAGGAAACACAATCAAACTCATATAAACACTCGAGATAATGGAAAATACAGAAGAAAAGAGACAAATAGAAGGAAATGCAATAGGACTTTGACACACCCCCTGAGGAACCACGGCCATCGTAGCACACACACACACACACACACACACACACACACACACACACACACACACACACACACACACACACACACATAAGAGAAGACCCACAAGATAATGACAATAATCGGAACAGAAGCCATGCATTAACAGAGGCAGCATGGAGAGAGAGAGAGAGAGAGAGAGAGAGAGAGAGAGAGAGAGAGAGAGAGAGAGAGAGAGAGAGATGGTGAATGGGGTAAAAATTGTGACATTGATGCGTTTAATGTCCATTTTCTTTAATTTTTTTCTAGTGATAGCAAAAAGATGAATTGCAGGCTGCAGCTGTAGCTTTCAACAAACACACGCGCATATATTATCGCGGCACACACACACACACACACACACACACACACACACACACACACACACACACACACACACACACACACACATCGATTAACTTAGCTTTCTCCTTCCTCAGCTGTTACTGGGCAATTAACAACTACCCACTAAACAATTCGGTAACTAAGAACCTAAGCATATAGTAAGCTTTTTAATGTTTGACAATTCACTTTATTCTTTTTTTTCATTTAACTCCTTCAGTACCAAAGCACATTTTCACATACATTCTGCTTACTTTTTGTTCATTTTATACAGGTTCAGAAACTCATTAAAATAGTGAAGACTCTGGCCGTTAATCTTCTGACCTCCATAGACCCTTCCTAATGTTAATAAAATGGTCCAATCGTACCCAAATCTCCATGTAAAAAATAAAAATGCGTCGCAGTACTGAAGAGGTTAATACATAGATTGCTTGACTTCTCTATTCATTCTCTATTCATCTTTCTCTCTGTCTTTCCTTCTCATCTCTGTTCCTTTAATCTCTTCCTATTCATTTATCAGTTTTATTTCCTTCTCTTACTTCCTTCCATTCCCCACTTCACCTTCACTCATCCCTCTGTCCTCTCACTCCCACTCCTGACTCCTCTCTTAGCTACAAGTCACCCCGGGTCATAACTCCCCATCCGAACAATCATTCTCCATGTCGACATTTCATCCCCGCGGTTCAGACAATAAAAGAGAAATTCCAAGGCTGCATAACCCCATAACCGCCCTTGGCACGCCCTTAACTCTCCCACTAGTATATAAACCGCCTCCCGCCCAACGCCCTCCACATGCTCAACACCACACACTCCACCCACACTTCGTAGTATTCACCCATACCTCCACCCGCCGATCGAGTCGTAAAGAACGGACGGTGTTATGTTTTGTAAAGTTCTGAGGGTTTGTATTGATATTCTTCTGGGTTTGTGTTCCGTGCGGTGTTTGTATTAGGAGAGATTCCCACAGAGGGCAGAAGTGAAGGATGCACTTAGCGTATTATCAACTCTGGGATATTGAAGTTGTTGGTGTTTTCAAGGGTGTTTCAATGTTTCCTAGTGATAGTTAAAAAGACGCTGCGTTAGTAATAAGGAGAATACCCACTAGGTTCATATTTTAAAGAGGTCAGTCTCTAAAATCAAATCGTTACGTTATCTCAAATGCAAGTTGATATTTTTAATCTTCAAAGAGGAACATGCATATTGGAAGCTGATTGACTATCCTTCTTACGTTTGAAAACAATCCAGATGAGAGATTACTACCTATGTTCAAGAATACAAAATCCTGCCTTGCTCTCTCTCTCTCTCTCTCTCTCTCTCTCTCTCTCTCTCTCTCTCTCTCTCTCTCTCTCTCTCTCTCTCTCTCACACACACACACACACTTTTTAACCCTGCCCCACTTTGCGTCACCTTTACCCTGCCTCACTCTGGCGGAGGTTGTTGCCGTGGTTTTACTGCTGCTTGGAATTGGTGATCGTTGCGAATTTACAGTTATAGAATATTTCCATGTCAGACAGGACGAGGGAAAACAAAAAAACGAAAAAAGAAAAGAAAGACCCAGTTCATTTGCCACTCCTGAAGTCAATAAAGGCATGAATAAAATAACTAACAATAATTTGCGGTTTTAGATTTTTTCCATGTCAGACGGGACGAGGGAAAACAAAAAAAGGAGAAAAGAAAAGAAAACGCCATTTCATTTGCCACTCCTGAAGTCAATATCGGTATGAATAAAATAACTAAAAAGACATCCGGGAAAGTAAATGATTTAAAGTTAGAAAGAAAGAGAAAGAAGAAGAAAAAACAATGATAATAATGCAATAAATGGCTAAAAACACGAACCTCACCCCTTTTTAAGCTTGCATTTCTCATTCACGTAAACATCAGTCAGTATTTTGACAGAGCTTTCGTCCTACAATATACCTCACGTCTCAATAAGGCGGTAAAATCACACGAACCTTTCTCTAATAAGCACAATAAATAGCTATATACAAGAATCTCACCTCTCTTAAGCTTGCATTTCTCATTCACGTAAACATCAGTCAGTATTTTGACAGAGCTTTCGTCCTACAACATACCTCATGTCTCAGTAAGGCGGTAAAGTCACACGAATCTTTCTCTAATGAGTGGCTTCTATCAGTGTATGGACGTGGCATCTCCCGCATCTCAGTGACCAACTGGCAACTAACTAGCACTACCTTACTCCCTCCCGGCCGCCGCCAGTCTTCATAACTTTACGCAAGTGATTAGCTGACAACTCGTTCCCAATGCTCTCGGCTGACCTGTAATGACTTGTCAACTGAGAGAGAGAGAGAGAGAGAGAGAGAGAGAGAGAGAGAGAGAGAGAGAGAGAGAGAGAGAGAGAACAAAAATAGAAAACATATGAGAAAAGTAGAAAGCGAAGAAAGAGGAGAAGGAGTAGATGATGATAGCATTGGTGGTGGTGGTGGTGATGGTGTTGGTAGAGGTGAGGGAGGTGATGCAGATGGTAAGCCAAGACATAAGAACATAAGAAAAGAGGGAAGCTGCGGGTAAAGGAGAGAGAGAGAGAGAGAGAGAGAGAGAGAGAGAGAGAGAGAGAGAGAGATGGGCTGAAAGTGGAATAAGTGGAGGTGGAGTGCCTGAGTGATGAAATAGTAAAAGTTTCTCAGAACTCGGAGGCGTCTGGGACGGTTTCACACACACACACACACACACACACACACACACACACACACACACACACACACACACACACACACACACACATGGTAATAATTATAAATAGAAAAATTCCCAACTTTGACACACTTAACCTGAATTGTAACGTCATAGAACACACACACAAAAAAAAAAAAAAAAAACACACATTAAAGCACTATCTAATTACCATATTTCCCAGTATCGCCTTGACATCATCATTATTTACGTAAGGATAAAAGACACCTCTTCTCTACACACACCAATACAAACACACATAGGTTTACATAAATACACGTTAAAGTATCGCTTGATTTAAGTCAAGGCAGTCTATAGGATCTTAGGTCATAAATGTACGAAGCGTGAATCAGCGGGTTTTAGAGTCTATAATCCTGGTTCCTCTGAGCTTATATACCTTGAAAACACACTCATTGGTACTTATTATATATTGATTACTCACTCCTGCTGATTCACCTTCTCCTCCTGTGTATGTGTGTGTGTGTGTGTGTATGTGTGGGTGGATGGGTGTGTGGGTGAGAGCGTTCGTGTGCCAGTTTCTTATTCAACCTGATATAAAAAACCAATGTTAAAATCTTATGCAAGTGAATGTTTGGTTTAAGTAATGCTTCCACAGGTGTTCCGCAGCTCAGGTGAGTGGAGCGGAGCGATCAATAACATGTCATATTTACTAATGCGCCTAGCAACTTGTTTAACTAGTAACTACCTATCTATTTACTATCAACATCTATTAACTTATCTACTTAGACACACACACACACACACACACACACACACACTTCTACTTCTATATTTCCAACTTCCTTTATTTAACTTAATTTAAGAAGGAGATTTCAAGACATTTATCTCTTTTTTTGACTAATTATTTCGGACCTGCAAGGGGAGTAGCAACTAAGTGGGCCTTTTTTCTCTGTTTTATGCTGCTCTTGGCCAGCTTTCCCCTCTTACATGAAAAAACCCCACCCACCCACCTACACACACACACACACACACACACACACACACACACACACACACACACACACTGACGATGGCGATAATGATAATGATGATGTGATGAGTAATGGGAAATTTTAACGGATTTTCATATGTGGAATTATGACTGGACACTTTATCCCTCCCTATTACTGCAACAGTTTTTCCAAATCTCTATCATCACAATCATCATCATCATCACGTCTCTAATTTCTCCCTCATCGCCTCATATACCACGTCTCCTGCCATGTATTCCAGTCCACCACCACCAACGTCAGTCAGCTCATCATCTCTTCACATTCAGCTCTTCTTCATCTTAAACACCAAATCCACGAGAGCAACAACAGCAACTCATAAGCAGTGTTACTCAACCCGCAGCACTTCAACAACGCCCAGTGACGCAGTGAGGCATTCGTTTCGGTAATGAAAGGAGAGGCACTGCTGACTTCACTACCTCACTGTCAACCTTCCACATCCCACTCACACATACACGCACTGATATATATGTAGGTTGATAGACGTTAAGAATTATAGGTCGTTAAAATAAACATATAAGACAATTACAGACTAGAAACAGTCTTATCTTTCTGAACATTCAAGGTCGTACACATACACACACACACGCATCTGTCAGTCCTCATAATTGCACCAGCAGACCCACGAATTATAAACGAGGGAATGGCAGAAGTAGAACTAAATAATGAGTTAATTTTTTTACTGAAATTGCTTTGAATAAACGAATAGATGACGGGGATGTGTGGAGGAGTATAGAAGAAGCCTTTGTCTTGTGGAGTTATAGAATTCAAGGATGATAATGATGATGAGAAATTCGATATCCACACAGTAATTCTATCTACGACTACAATTGTCTTTTTTCTAAGTGCACAGGTCTGGATTCAACAACAATTTACACAGAAAAGGCTAATGAAGGTTCCAGTTCCAGTGCAATAGAGTACAGTAAAAACAAAAATATCATACAAAATTTCACGAAAGTCTATAAACCTTTCCTTGGTATGATTTGCACCATTAAACAATACGAACATTAGAATAAACATGTCAACCGCTTTAATTAATGTTGGTGAGGAAGGATACAAAATAAAATAAACATAGGGCCAGTGGTGCGTATGTAGTGTATGTATAGTCAAAGGAAGTACAATGATAATGATAATGATAATGAGCAGCCACGTTACAAGGCGCCATCACCACCAGTCACTACTCACAAGGTACGGGGACTTGTAGGTTTGGCGTCTAGGGGAGTTTTTCTCAAAGTCCTCAGGCGTGTAAGGAGACATCCTGAAGGGGCGGCAGAGGTCCACTATTCACTCACTCCCTGCCTCACTCACCGCCACTGTTTACACTCAGTCACCCAGCACTAGTCACTCGCGCCTGTTTACAAACGTCACTCGACCTTCACACAGATAGACAGGGACTCTTGGCTTTGCTCCTTGCGGTCCTCGTACACTAAACCTTCCTTCACTGGGAAAAATACAAACATCAGAGCGAGAGAAGTGCACAGTCTGGCCTGGCTGAGGGTAAGTTAGCAACAACAGCGTCTCTGGTGTGCAAGTAAGTGTCAGGGTCAATGACGGACTAGTGAGGTGAGGAGAGAGAGAGTGGAGTGAGTGAGTGAGGAAGGGAGAGCAATGGTACTACTACCTCTACCCCACTCCTTCCCTCCCTCGCTCCGTCTCTCCGGTCCGTCCTGCACTGTTACCACATCCCTACCTTTGCCCATTAATCATATCCGGTAGGTAAAAAAATATTCCTAGAAGTAAATTTCGTGGAAACTTTAACCTCACCGCACTGAATGTTGATGCTCCTGAAATACTCCTGTAAACAAGGGAGTGACTCACGACACACGACTATCGGAGTCTTGTGATAGCGACAATAAACATCCCCTAGCGCTGCTGATGCCCCATACTGCGCTACACAGGCGTTATTTTCATCCATGCGTCCACCCCCCCGGTCTGCGATACCCCCAGCCGCGGGGGAAACAGCAGGTGGGGGTAGGACAGTGCCAACCAACAGCCCTGCACCCCTCTGTTCGTCGCCTACTTGACAGTCCCCTGGGGCACCGCGGAGGATAATAAAAACAATGAGATCTCACAGCGCCAGAACAGCCGAGTCACAGTGTCTGCCATAAACACGACACACTTTATAGCCCCGCCAGCCAGCCAGCCTGCACTACCGAGGGTCCATTTGCCAGAGGGGAAGGGGAAGAAGTCTTGGCTAAATATTCACATCGCCATTAAGGTTATAGTCACGCTTCATGCCTCTCTTTTTTCTCTCTTTCTCTTTTTTTCTTTTTTTCATTGAAGTCCCTCGCAGTTCTTCCATCTTTCCTCCTCAGCAACGGCGTGCAAGTCCCTCTCGTCCTCGCAGGCTGTAAACGTGAGGGCAGAGGCCAAGGATAATCTGAGAGAAATATTCTGATTTTTTTTACGACGCTTGGTTCACATGATGCGTCGCGGCCACATATCAAACACGAACCCGGCATGCAGCGACTTGCATATCAATAGTGAATCCCGCACTGAAGTCACCGAATCTCTGAAGTAAAGTCGTTCTTTTCATCACGTTCATATATTAACGTGAACCAAAAAGGGCTGCCTGCCAAAGGAGGCGACGCTCCCTCACACTCAATGGGGCGTGTGTGTAAACATCGCGATGATTAGAGTGGCAACACTGATGCCCGATTGCCGCGAGGGAGGGTTGATGGCTGGCCCGCTGCGGCACGCCACCGCACTGCCACACCGCCTCACCGATCACGTTCCACGCACTTGGTTGTGAGTGATGGCCGGTAGTCGCCTTATGAATCACTTTCGAGATCAGAGGGACGGGAGACAGCCAGCGCCTTGATCACACCAAGGTGGCAAATGATTCCCTTCGAGACCCAGACTCGACTCTCCGTCATGTCCGACCCTCTGGCCTACGCGATGCCACAAGTTGACAGCGCGCCGTTTACAGCAACTGCACACCCACTTTCCAGTTTCCGGATTTAAATGATGCAGTATGTTTTCTCACAAGACTTCAACCTCGCGCCATTTCTCAAGCTTGCATTTCACGCGGTTTACGCAAAATGCTGCTGGTTATGAGGCCGTAGACGAGCTTTCCTATGACCCCTGGCACTCGAGGGCAGGTTTGGCGTGCGTCCCGGCACAGTGATGCAACCCACACCAGGAAATATCACCCGCGATTACGAGGAGGAGCGCGGGAGAGCGAAGAAAGAGAAATGTGAGAGAAGGGCAGCGATAAAAAAGGGCAGAAGGATGGAGGCAAAAAGTGCCAGCATACACGTGTTGAGAATCAGTTTGCGGTGTAAGATTAGAAGGTTTGCGCTCTTGGGAGAGGGAAGGAACAGAGGAAAGGCAACGCACGTATGCATATATGTGTGTAATATGTTAAATGGTCCCTTATGACAACACCAACATATGACACACTCACACACAAACACACACACACAAAGCCACCGTCCTCGCCACCAACATTGCCATTTCCGAGGAGCGAGAACACACACACACACACACACACACACACACACACACACACACACACACACACACACACACGAAGAAAGACACTGACATATGTTTTTGATTCTTGGAACTCTTACTCCCTAATGAATAATAATCACATTTAATATAAAGAAAGAAAACTAAGAGAAATAGATGCTGTAACAAAAACAAAGAGAGAGAGAGAGAGAGAGAGAGAGAGAGAGAGAGAGAGAGAGAGAGAGAGAAATGACGCACCAGGATTCTGAGAACTCTACGGGCTCCCTGAATAAGATTAAAGACTTGATATAAAGTTTCTTCATCGGGGAAGCGTGAGGTGCTGGGGATCTCACGGCTTGGTATGCCTTGATTTCCGCTCCAGTGAATGATGACGCTGCTTAATTTAGTGTCTTGTGTCGCTTAGTGTCTGCGTTTCCTCTCTCTTCTCTCTCTCTCTCTCTCTCTCTCTCTCTCTCTCTCTCTCTCTCTCTCTCTCATGATGCTATAACGAAATCTTTATTTTTTAATAGTAATAAATGTATTTGTGTGTGTGTGTGTGTGTGTGTGTGTGTGTGTGTGTGTGTGTGTGTGTGTGTGTGTGTGTGTGTGTGTGTGTGTGTGTGAGAGAGAGAGAGAGAGAGAGAGAGAGAGAGAGAGTCACTTCCGATATTCTTATAACCTGTTGTAATTTCTCTTTTAATGTCTCTTGTTTTAATTCTTCTCGTCATATCCGGTGCATTCAGTCTTACTTAGCATTTGTTAAGATCTGATATGTTAGGCAAGCATTGAGTCACCCTTTCTCTCTCTCTCTCTCTCTCTCTCTCTCTCTCTCTCTCTCTCTCTCTCTCTCTCTCTCTCTCTCTCTTCGCCTCGAAAGCTCTGAGTCAGCAGGTCATTTTTCTATGTGCAAAGGAGGGCTGACCATTCACTGTCTATAAAAACTAAGAATAAATTAATACCTCTTAATCTCGGCATAAGAAGTGAGAAGGAAAAAAAATAGTTATAATCGGGTTGGCGAATTTACCTCCGCTGTGGGTCCTTATACTCCTTGTAGAGTTTGCGACTAGCAGAGAGGGAGAAAAAGAGAGGGCGTTTACATGCTTGAGGGCCTTTCTGTGCTAATTTTTACACCCAAATAGCTGGAAAAGTGTTGTGCTCACGTTGGCAAGTTTAGTTCTGTTGGATGTCTTGTAAAAGGAGAGTGTGTATGTCAAAGTGTCTTTCTTAACTCATTTTCAAGCGTTTTTACTCTTTGTTTTTATTCCCTCTCATCGTTTGTAGTTACCGTTCAAAGTACTAATGTTTCCATGAGTACACAGGGGATAAGAGAGGGAGAATAGAAAGTTACAGTTGTCTTCCAGTTACAAATGAATTTCAGATGCTTAAGTACCACAGTGAGGGTCTTAAAAAGTTGTGAGTCATTAGAGAGAAGGATAATGTAAAGTTGGAAGGATTAATAGTAATGTTTTTTTCTTCGCGTGCAATACTGAGACCATGGTTTGACATTCATTTACTTATCACACTGAATACGTATTATGAAGGGTGTTTAATAAGGCCATTCATCCTTCTGTCTCCTCTTCCTCTTCTTATTCTTGTTCCTTGGTACTTTCTTTCTCTTCCTCCTCTTCTTCCTCTCATCATTTGCATCTTCATTCATCTTCCCCCCTCTTCTACCTTCTCTTTTTCTCCTTTATCTTCCTCCTCTTCCTCTTTGCCACAATTTCACCACTTCTACCACACTCTTCCTCTTCTTATTCTTGTTCCTTGTTACTTTCTTTCTCTTCCTCCTCTTCTTCTTCTCGTCATTTGCATCTTCATTCATTCTCTCCCATTCATTCATCTTCCCCCTCCTCTACCTCCTCTTTTTCTTCTTTATCTTCCTCCTCTTCCTATTTGCCACATTTCATCACATCTCGATCACATCCTTCACCATCACATCCACTGTATACTTAATACGTGACGTCCAAAGAGATGACTTTCAAATTTTTCATCATTTTACATCGATAATTCTAATGTGTTTCAGAAATTTATGCTTCAATATCCATGTTTTTTTTTTTTTATTTGCCAATGAACATTATAAGACTAAAACATTAACGAAAGACACTAGAAAATAAAGGAGGCAAGACGGCGGCACAACACACGCCGCAATGGTAAACGAAAGAAGTGAACGAACTGACGAAGGCCTAGAAATAATAAGACAGAGAATGAAAAAAAAAAAACACGACTTAGATACAAGAAGGAAAATTTGCCTGAAACCTAACCCAACATCAAAGGAACATACAAAACGAATAAACTAACAAACGATGACCTAAAAGAGAAAATAAATAAATAAACAAAAACTTAAATAAATCAAAGCGGAAAAGAAACAAAAAAAAATACATGACTGAGATACAAGAAGGAAAATTTGCCTGAAACCTAACCCAACATCAAAGGAACATATAGACAGAAAAGTCATCGAGCTGCAGTAACACGCTATTCCTTCACCAGATCATATTACAAAGACCCAAAGAAGCTACATGAGTCAGAGAGTTAGTGGAGCGGGAGCTGGTAGTGTGTACAGTAAATGGTGAAGCAAGGCAGGGAGAGAACCATGAATCTCCTTCCTTAAGCATATCTAGCAAGTGAGAAAGTGCAGTGCTGTGTTGGTAAGATCTAGGATGAGGAAGAAAAAAAATAATGTTGATAGGATTGAAGTTGCAGAGATGTGATGTTATATCCTACAAAATGTTTTAGGTGGTGAATAAATGCATAGGTGAATAAATAGTTAAATAAAAGAGTAAGTAACTTGACTTCTACTTTCATTTACTGCATCCAGCCAGACTTCTTATGTTGATAGGATTCGTGTAGTTGAAGAGATGTGATGTTATACCCGACAAAGTGTTTAAGGTGGCGAATAAATGCATAGGTGAATAGATAGGTATATAAAGCAGGTAATTAGATTCAGAATTTAAACTAACCATTTCCTTCTTTTTATTTTACCATTTTCTCGAGAATATCTTGATATAATGGAGCTGATAAGTTTTCCTCTCTCTCTCTCTCTCTCTCTCTCTCTCTCTCTCTCTCTCTTCAGCGACGACTCCTCTCACGGACAAGGCCACCCACACCCATTCCCCGGGGTGGTCGTGGGCGTGGGTGGCGGCAGGACACACCCACGTTCTCGCCTGCTCACCCGTGGCCGCAGGAGTTGATGTAATCTGTCAATCTCCCTCAAGGCGCTCCTCCTCCTCCTTTTCTTTCGCCTTTTCCTCTTTCTTTCCCTCCTTCTCCTTCTAGTCTTTCTCCTCCTCCTTCTCCTTCGTCTCTTCTACAAAAGTTTGCTTCCATTACGATAACAAAAGAGCTGAGTTGTCCAACGCATCAAACTCTTTACTTTACATCTTTCTCCTGAACCACCAAAGTTTCCGTCTTGCAAACAAACTGCCTGAGGAGAAGACAAACAGCCACCAGCTAGGGAGACAAAGACAGACAGACAGACAGAGGCAAGGACAGGCAGACAAGCAGACAGATCGACAGTGAGGAATATGGTTAGACAAATGACTATGTGGATGTATTTAGAAGCTAAAGAAAACAAAGGAAATAAGAAAAGGTAATGAATGAAGGATGGAAAAAACATACACGAAGAAGAAAAAAAGGGAATAGAGAAAATAGGTGAAAATGCAATTAAATGTTCCTTTTTTAGTAAAATGACACACATATCTAGAAAAACTGCGCGATACCTTTGAAATATTGTAGATAAAGACACAGTGATGTAATAGAGAGAGAGAGAGAGAGAGAGAGAGAGAGAGAGAGAGAGAGAGAGAGAGAGAGAGAGAGAGAGAGAGAGAATGCGAGTCGGTTGACGCTCCACAGAGTAAGATGTCCCCGTCAGGTGTGGTCTCGAGAAACTCAAAACAACTGGCACGTCATTATTTACAAGGCCTTCCCTGGGCGCAGCGGGAGAGAGAGAGGGAAGGAGAGAGGGAGAGGAAGGGGGAGAGGGAGCCCAGCCGTGTTTGCGGATTAAGAAAGTTTGGGTTATCTAAAAGTTTCATCTGGGGGAGAACGATTAATGAATATTCTTGAGAGGACGGAGAATAGGAGGAGGGAGAGTGGAGGTATACACAGCAGCCATACACAGCAGGTATATCCTCCTCCTCCTCCTCCTCCTCCTCCTCCTCCTCTGGTAGTTAGTGTGGGATACTTATACAGTTTTGTGAGCAAATTCTTTTTGGTGTTTGTCTTCCTTTGTTTTTCTTCCTATTCCTCTTTCTCTCCTTTTCTCTTTTGCTTTAACTATTCCAAGTATCTCTCTGCTTTGTGGTATTTCTTGTTTCTCTAGCCATTTTTTTTCTCTTTTCTATCTGTTTGCCACCTTCGTCATCTCTCATCTTTATCTATCCCATTTCCCTCCTTCTTCTCCCTCCCTACAGACAGTAACCCATCTTCCTCTTCCCCCGTTTTCCTCATTCCCCATAACAATTTAACCATCTCTCCCTCGTCATCTCCATCTCTTTCCTTCTCTGTCTCTTCGCGTTTGTCTCCATCACTTCTCTGCTTCTCATCACCACCTATTCTTTCTTTCCCTTTAAATCTACAAACTACGTCAGCTGATTTCTTTTTTTTAATTGTATGCTATTTAATTTTCTTCCCTACCATTCCTAACGCTTGTCCCATTCTTCCTTCCGTTCTCGTTCTTCTCTTATTAGTTCTTCCATATCCACCTGTTGTTTCTTTCCATCACCTCTGCAGTTTAGTATGCAAAGTTTAATGCTAATCAGTGGTGTTGTTTTCTCTCATTCATTTCATATCGTATTCTTTCGTTTATCATTCCCAGGAAGTCTTTTTTTATTGTATTCTAAGTTTTGGTTATTCTTTTTCAAGTTTAGACTGTTTCCACCTGCTCATTGAATCGACCCTTTCAATGCGATATGTGACTACTCAAGGTACTGAAAGCCTTATATGAAGTCTTTATAATGTGTCCACAAGAAAGGTGATAGAAAAGAAGAGATTGCGCAACTTTTCTTAATATAATTTTCAGAGATGGCAGAGGAAGAGAATAAGTAAACAAAACAACCTATAAGATGCTCCAAGTCTTTATATGTGTCCACAAGAAAGGTGATAGAAAAGAAGAGATTGCGCAACATTTCCTAATACAATTTTTAGAGGTGGCAGAGGAAGAGAATAAGTAAACAAAGCAACCTATAAGATGCTCCAAATAGCAGTGAAAGTAATAAAATCAGCCAGGTTTATTTGCATCACAAGTGTCATATTCTCATTAGCAGTTAAAGAGTTATGTTCCACAGTATCACCATCATTAACTTAACTTAAGGCCTTCCCCATCACTATATTGCCACTATACGACCACTACATCCTTGCGACATCACTCCGCCACCACCACCACCACCACCACCACCACCGCCACACATTGCAACACCACGGCCATCAAAAACGAGTATAATTCTCATTAACAAGCCACCCTGCCTCCTCCTCCTCCTTCTCCTCCTCCTCCTCATCCTATCCGGATCTTCCATTCTCCTATCTCTTTTCTTCTTGATTCACTTTTCTTTCTTCTTTTATAACTCCTTCAATTCTTTCCTCCTCCTTTTGTTTCTACTCCTCCTATTTACATTTCTCTCACGACATATAGTTCTGATAGAAATGACACGCCTAATACTGTTTATCCATCCTTTATATCCCTCTTCCTCCTCCTCCTCCTCCTCCTCCTCCTCCCCCAGGTGTAGGGTGACGCCGCTACGCACACACACATTCCCGGAAACATCCTCAGGTGGGTTTTATGGGACGATGATGACGGGGATGCAGAAGGCCCGGCAGGAAATGACTGGGTGCTCCTACTCTTTGTCTTGCAGCCGTGAGTGTCTTGTACTCTGGTTAGGGACTTGTGTGTCTGTGTCTGTGTGTGTGTGTGTGTGTGTGTGTGTGTGTGTGTGTGTGTGTGTGTGTGTGTGTGTGTGTGTGTTTATATTGTATGCATATGTGTATGTCTGTTTCAGTGTTATTCCTTTTTTTTCTGTCTGTGTTTATCTGTCTGACTTCCTACTTGTTTGTGTGTGTTTATATGTACTCTCTCTCTCTCTCTCTCTCTCTCTCTCTCTCTCTCTCTCTCTCTCTCTCTCTCTCTCTCTCTCTCTCTCTCTCTCTCTCTCTTGATAACTCCTTCCTCCCACGTTGTTTCCTTCTCCTCAAGTCCCTCCTTCTCCTCCTCCTCTTCCTCGTCCATCCCCTTCCACACCACTACCCTCTCATCCCCTTTCTCTCCTTTCCCTCTCCCCACCTTTACTCTCACCACACACACAGGGAGAGGAGGGGGTGAGAGAGCTTATCTAGGATTAACGGTAGTGGGTACACAACTCACTCACACTCACACACACACACACACACACACACACACACACACACACAGACAACCATACCGACTACAGGAAAAGAATGACAAGTGCAGTTTTTTTCTCAGTTGAAGTACGATAATAGGAAACTTTCAACTCCAGAGTGTAAATGAGCTATTAGTCCTCACTAGACACGGAAAAGGTACAGAAAATAGGAATCCAGTGTAAATGAAGAAAGTTTAACGAAAAAAAAAAAAAAACATAACCAGGACGTATCTTTATAAAACTGTTCTGGTACTACTGTCTGTGTGTGTGTGTGTGTGTGTGTGTGTGTGTGTGTGTGTGTGTGTGTGTGTGTGTGTGTGTGTGTGTGTGTGTGTGTGTGTGTGTGTGTGTGTCTCGTCTTGATGAATGGACGGGCAAGATAGGAGTGTCATTCATTATTTGATGTTGATACCCTTGTGTGACACATGACACGCGAGAGAGAGAGAGAGAGAGAGAGAGAGAGAGAGAGAGAGAGAGAGAGAGAGAGAGAGAGTAGTAGAAGTAGTAGTAGTAGTAAGGAAAGCAAATAAAACAGTAAAAGAGAAAGAAACAAACATTCAGAGAGAGAGAGAGAGAGAGAGAGAGAGAGAGAGAGAGAGAGAGAGAGAGAGAGAGACCCAAGCATAATCCAGCGAGAATCAAAACAAGGCAGGCCGCAGATAACATCACGGGAGGGCGGCGGCGGCATCACGCGGGGCCTGGGAAGCAAATATTTGACACAGACGCTTGCCTCTCCTCGCCGAGCAGACTTTATTGTTCCCGCGCCGCGACAATAGCCTCAGTTTTACGATATCTGAGAGGCGCACAGAGTTCCACGTGGCCTAAACTGTATATTAAAGAGAGAGAGAGAGAGAGAGAGAGAGAGAGAGAGAGAGAGAGAGAGATAGGATATATATTGCTTATTAAAGAGATAGATTAATGGATAGATAGATAATGTATAATGTTGCTAATATGTTCTTCTTCTTAATTCATAAAAGAAAACTATGAAAAAAATTAAGTTGAGAGAGAGAGAGAGAGAGAGAGAGAGAGAGAGAGAGAGAGAGAGAGAGAGAGAGAGAGAGAGAGAGAACTATACAAGATGCATTTTGATAACTAAAGAAAAAAGTTGAAGGGAGAAGAGAGAGGAGGAAGAAGAAAGTAGGAGGAAAAAAGTATCATCAAGAAAATATTGAGTATGTCTTGTCTTGATAACGAGGAAAGAGGGAGAGAGAGAGCGAGGGAAAGAGAAACAGTAGGAGAATGAGAGATGAATGAAAGGAGATCAAGGAAGTGAGAGAGAAGAAACTGAAGATCACAATACGATACCATCACTCCTCTTTCCCCTCCCTTCTCCACCCCCTGCTGAGCTCCAAACACACCGCCACCCTGTACCTTCCCTCCCCTTGCTGACATATCCTGGCCAATGCCCTTCACTCGCCTATCAATCCCACCTCTTACCTATTTATCTCCCCAAAACTCCCAATTCTATGGCTGAGAACTAGAAGATTCAATGTAAAAAAATGGTCAATTGTTGATATGCACACCACTAAACTAGAAATTCATCAGTCTATCAGTGCTATAATGGCCAATATCGCCCATGCATCTGGGGAGCTACACTGCCGCTCGTTTCTTGCAATTACCTGATAGTTAAAAAGGATGCAATATTTCATACTTGCTTTTCTCAAAACTTGAATTTTTGACATTAGCCCTTAGAGTTCTCAGTCCTCGAATTGTTACAACGACATCCTGATTCTTTCTCATCGCTTCCCCATTTCACTAAGATTTTAATTATTCTCTGACTTCTTATTGTATTTTACGTGGTATTTCTCATTATTTTCAACCTTCACTAATACTTCCTTACTTTTTTACGCTTTTTCCCCATTCTTATCTCCTTCTTCATTCTCCTCAAAGGTTTCTACTTGTTAACACGTACTCCCTAATCTTCCTCTTCTCTTCTCCCCTTTTATATTTTTCTAATCATCTCTAGCCGTCTTTTCACCGCCTCAGGACATACGAAACTTGCTCTTCATACAGTCATAACAGTCCTTCCTCCATCTATATCTCCAAAGTCCATCTATTTCCTTAGTCTCTTAGATTATTAATACATACTTCCTACTTTTCTTGAATACTCCCTCTCCTCTTTTTCCCTTTTTTTGCTCCCTTCCTTCCTGCTTTCATATATATTTTTCTCTCTCTCTCTCTCTCTCTCTCTCTCTCTCTCTCTCTCTCTCTCTCTCTCTCCTACTTTTCTTCCTTTAAATTACTCAATTCAAGCACTTAACATCTGCATTCTCTCAAACTACACTAAACTCCTTTTTTCCCCCAGCTCTTTGCAGTTTAATTCCTTCCTCATTCTTTTACGTCTTCATTCCTCTCAGTCTCTCTAATTTTTTCCCCTTTGATGAGATGGAATTATTAGGAGGAGTCTTCTACTATGCTATCCTTTCTCTAATCCTGGTAATTCGTGAAGGACAATAAAATGAAGCAGCCTATAAAGGACCTGGGAAACTGCTGCCTCGTGTATTCCCTTGTAATCCTTTGTAAATGATACCTCGTCTCCTTTCCCAATAACTGCCCCCTTATATGAGTACGTAAATTCACTCTTATCTTCAGCCAATCGTTGCTATGGTCAGTCTCCATTGAGTTCTCCTCTCACAAAGAGTCAATGCTGTGTTCCTATTGCTCCAAGTCACCTACGTAAGCCTTGAGTCCTTCACACTCTCACACTTTCCTTCCTTGTGCCTCATTTTGCCTAGTAATTTTGTGATTTTTTTTCTCCTTTTCTCCTCTTACTTGATAAGGATGAAGGTTAGTAGTTATTGGTTTCCTTTTCATATGTGTGAGTCTAATTTTCGTATTTGCTATTTTTTTCTTTTATTAGTGGTTGTAGTTATGAAGGTCAGCGAGAGAGAGAGAGAGAGAGAGAGAGAGAGAGAGAGAGAGAGAGAGAGAAACGTAAATATGAGATTTCTTGCCTCAAATCCCGCGTGAATTATCAGAAAGGTAATCCTCACTTGTTTGTCTCTCTCTCTCTCTCTCTCTCTCTCTCTCTCTCTCTCTCTACCCACATGTTATCGTTACGAGAGAGAGAGAGAGAGAGAGAGAGAGAGAGAGAGAGAGAGAGAGACACACACACACACACACACACACACACACACACACATACACACACACACACACACACACACACACACACACACACACACACACACACACACACACACACACACACACACACACACACACACACACCACGTGGTATCATATAGAACTACTACCACCACCGCCACCACCTCGATGTAACCTACAACACCCATAAACCGCTAAACCCTGAAGACATCACCACCACCACCACCACCACCACTGCTAGCCAGGGTCAGAACGCATCAAAATTCTCCAAATCAAAGACCGACAGAAGATAAGGCGAGGATTAGCGGGTTTCTGGCGGTGACAAGCCACTAGGAAGAGAAGAGGAGGAGAGAGGAGGGAAACCAGTGATGGGTGGGAAGAGAAAGTGAAATAGAAGGGAAGAGAAAATAGAAAGGATGATGAAGGAAAGAATTTAAAGTTTAGTAAGGAAGAAAAAGGAGAGACAGAGAGAAGGGGAAGAAAGAGATATTAGGAAGTAAGAAAAGGAATTGAAAGGGAGACAATAAGGAAAGGATGGGAATTAACAAGAGCGAAGGGAAAGGATGGAAAAAGAAAGGGAAATAAGGAAAAATATGGGAAGAGGGATATGAAAAAAAGCGAGGTAAGAGGAGAAACAGGAACGAACGAAGAGGAAAGAAGGTAAATGCTAGGAAGAAAAGGCCAAAGAAAATTAGAGAAAATAAGAAGACACTATTTAGGTACGTGATCTGCACAGCCATCGTGATCTGCCAGTCACATTTTACTTTGGTATGCGATTGACATGTTTAATTTATTCATTATAGCCTAAATATAATGTTCTATACATAAATTTATAAAAAAAACTGAGTTAATAAAGATAACAGAGATCATAATGGTAACAATAAACACATCAAGTGGCGGTGAAACTTATTCAGAAGAAGAGACAATACTTGAATTACAAATACTATTACAACTACACTACAGACCCAGTGAAAAGGTTCCCAGTGGGTGTCTTAAATGAATGTGGAAATCTAAGAAATTGTAATAGTTTCACATTGATGTGGAAAAGTATGTAGCTACTTCATCTCACGAAATTACATAGTATGTCTCGAGCTCTGTTGGACTTTTTATCATAGAGGACTTGTACTGCTGGACATGTTACCATATGACTCATGTACTTTAGTCAACTGAAATAAACGAAATAAAACTAACTTGAATAAATAAATGAATAAATAAAAAATAAACAACGATGATTACGATGCGCGTAACGGAGATAATGATGCGAGTTCACAATAACGATGCGAGTTTTCACGATAATGATAAGGTTCCAGGATAACGAAGCGAGTTGCCACGATAACATCGCGGGCGTAGTGATATCTATACGCCATTTTGGTGTTCTTATCTGCACAGGCACCAGGACGAACCCTTCCTCCCCAAGGATCCGCCCCAGCAGTCCCGTGGGCGTGAGGGCGTAATGATATCTATACGCCATTTTGGTGTTCTTATCTGCACAGGCACCAGGACGAACCCTTCCTCCCCAAGGGTCCGCCCCAGAAGTCCCGTGGGCGTGAAGGCAGTGACGATGCAACCTTGCCTCGCCTCACACAGGCCTCCATGAGCAATGACCCGCCACACAACACGCCCATCCACTGTCATGAAGGGAGCCCTCTCACCCCTTAAGGACCCTCCTCGTACTGCCAGTGTCTGGTGCATGGCGCACAGCGTGCCACACACCACACCCAAGCCACTGTCATGAAGTGAGTCCTCTCACCCCTAAAGGACCCCCCTCGTACTGCCAGTGTCCTGTGCATGGCGCACAGCGTGGCCTTGTTCATGGCGAGTTGTTCAGCCCGGTGCCATCACAAGCCAGGGACCCGTACATACCCTCCACCAGACTATGGAAGGAGTCCTTATCACCCCTTTAGGACTCCCCCTATCTAGTGAAGGGCAGACATTGATCCCCTACTCATGGCGACCCCTTGCCTAGTGTGAGGCGCTGCAAGTGGATGACTATAGTAAAGCTTGAGGCCGCCAAGGAAAAGAAGGACCTGCTGCCAGTTCCCTGCCTTGGGCCCCAGGCCGGACCCGACAGCCACCTTCTCCCCCCGTGCGGCGCCCAAGGCCGTCACGGCCCTCAACCAATTTTGGCCGAAACTTCTCAAACTTCTTTTAGATTTTGATCCGAATATAAAATCATCGATTGCAAATGAAAAACGTCTTTGGTTTGGAAGTATGCAAGAGTCGACTGATAATGAAACAAGTGAGTAAGATTTTGCTCTAGAGTATTAGAGAGTATCTTGCATGTTTCCTGGTGTGAATATGCGCATGTTTATACGTGACTAGATAGAAATAATATTCTAATCACATTAATTCGGTACCTCTATCTATTAATTCATGTCCCGAATAGTATAAGATATTTTAAATGAAATAAAATGAAAAATATCTTACAATTTGTCATAGAAAAAGCTTGCAGACTACTGTAACCTCTTGGATACTTAGATGCCAATAAGCAGTAGATAAAATTACGGAAGGCAGCACAGGTCGCCTATCGAGACATTGCCTATGCCGGAGAGAAGTGTGCTGTACCACGTGTACTGTACAAACACTACCTTGTTGAGTAGTGGCAGGAGCTTTGACACTCCAACAGACATCCCACTCATGTTTAAGATTCTCTAATCACATGTCAGCCTGTCAATTCCTCTCACCTATTTCTTTCATCTATTTTTTGCCTCGACGTCCTGCAGTTCCACACCTTACCACATCCAGCATCAGGTTACAAACACACCGCTCTCTTTGCCCTCCCTCGTGTGTAGCAGGAAGGGAGCTCGTATCAGAGTGTCAGAGGCGGCGGGAGTAATCACAAGCGCCCGGGGCAGGGAAATCTCACAGCACAAAGAGATATAGGGAGAGATACAGAGAGATAGAGTAAGAGATTAGCCATAATTACACCCCCTATTAGCAAGTGTGTGTGTGTGTGTGTGTGTGTGTGTGTGTGTGTGTGTGTGTGTGTGTGTGTGTGTGTGTGTGAATGATGAAATTGGTCATATATTTAGTTCATATCTATCTATCTATTAAAATCCATGAG
Organism: Portunus trituberculatus; assembly: GCF_017591435.1. Classification (NCBI taxonomy): domain Eukaryota; kingdom Metazoa; phylum Arthropoda; class Malacostraca; order Decapoda; family Portunidae; genus Portunus; species Portunus trituberculatus. Next base: position 18,482,694 of record NC_059269.1, read on the forward strand.
AAAGCGAAGGCAGGAGGAGGTGAGAGGGAGGAGAAAGTTTGATAGTACTCAGATAAGGAATAAGAGGAAGGAAAGGAGATAGGGGAAAACAGTGGGGAGAGAGAGAGAGAGAGAGAGAGAGAGAGAGAGAGAGAGTAGCAGCAGCAGCCGTGGTAGCAGTCAGGAGGGCAGTGGTGGACGGGGAGCACAGCGGGAAACACTACCACTGTACATTACTCACTGTCATCAGCCACTGACCACTACTGCTGCTACGCTCACTCCACGCACCACACCAGAGAGAGAGAGAGAGAGAGAGAGAGAGAGTACGTCACCGGCAAATGTTTACGTATTAAAAAGTAAACATGTATTCTCAGAAGTATGAATTAAAAAAAAAAAGTTCGTAGTTTGAGGAATTAATCTGTTTTCGAGATGCTTTGTCTATTTTTTTTAACTAAGTAAATGCTGTTAGATCTTTTTTTTAATATTTGATACGAGTGTTTATTTTTTTGTTGGATTTGACATGAATAATCTGAATAACGAAAACTCACGACAGAAAGCATTAGAATATCAAACATTTCCACATACCTATTGGAATATTTGTTAACCCCTTCACGTATTTTCAAGATGGCGTCTTAACCTCTTCCTTCCTTCCTTTTCCTTTTATTTTCTCCCTCCCGAGGAATATTTATGAGGATTCTTTCTTTTCTCCTGCCTTTTTTTTTTTTCCTTTTATTTCGAGAATGGAATCAGTGAAATATTTCCGGTGGTTAACAGTGGTCGGTGACTCTGCGGGGGGCGAGATGGCAGTGGTCGTGGTGGTGGTGGTAGTAGTAGTGGTAGTGGTGGTAGTGGTGCTAGAAGTGGCAATAATTATCTAGCAATTCTTTATTTTGTTTCCTATCTCATATTTAATGTAGTAACTCAAACCAGGTACTCTTGTTCTAACTAAAGGCTAC
>NC_059269.1:18488628-18496128 GCF_017591435.1 Portunus trituberculatus
AAAGTCATTTTTTTCCTGTCCTGATGAAATTTATTGCAATTTGAATATAAATGATGTAAGAGTTAATCAAAATGTCATTGTAACGAGTCTTTGTGTGTGTGTGTGTGTGTGTGTGTGTGTGTGTGTGTGTGTGTGTGTGTGTGTGTGTGTGTGTGTGTGTGTGTGTGTGTGTGTGTGTGTGGAGGAGCGTCTATGTGTTTGTGTGTGGAGGAGCGTCTGAGTGTGTGTGTGTGTGTGTGTGTGTGTGTGTGTGTGTGTGTGTGTGTGTGTGTGTGTGTGTGTGTGTGTGTGTGTGTGTGTGTGTGTGTGAGCAATTTTTTTTTTATGAAGGGAAGAGAACCAGCTAAGGGCAAAAAAAAAAGAAAAGATTGAAAAAAAGGCCCACTTGAGTGTTGGATCTCTATACAGACACGTGGTACAGGATTGCTCACTAACACAACACATTAGACAAACTTATAACCTCATGAGAATTAAATAACTATTCTCGGGTAAATTTTCACCTGGTGCAACTTGCGAAATGATTGATTAAATATTGAAGATATATTCTTAATTTTCACCTTTTACTTCAATACAAACTACGATACAAAATACAAGCTTTCGTGGATTATAGACAGTCGGTTTTGTTTGGTACCTTTTTTGATAAGCAATGTTATGTATCACTTTAATCCTAATTGTATATGTTATCATTGAAGCTGTTGTCAATGAAATAACTATTTATCTATTCTTAGTTGCCTCAGACAGCTGTGCTTCGGTGAGGAAAAGATGAGGTTTAGTAGAGGAGAGGTGGTGTACTACAGATTGAAAATTGGATCTAAGACCGCGAATGTTGCAGAAGTTAATAAAAAAAGGAGTCTGACCTATCTAACTATCCATCTGTCTATCTATTTATGTCTGTGTGTGTGTGTGTGTGTGTGTGTGTGTGTGTGTGTGTGTGTGTGTGTGTGTGTGTGTGTGTGTGTGTGTGTGTGTGTGTGTGTGTGTGTGTGTGTGTGTGTGTGTGTTAAAATGCAATCTTTTCTCTGGCCTGAATAAACGTTACCTTGATGCAGACCTTGCCACGAAGACACAGCGATGGGTGTAATGAGTGAGAAAAATTACTATCACAGTTGAAGGAGGAGGAAAAATAACTCACTTCCCTGTCATAAATCAAACTTGCAGATGTTTCTCTCACGTTTATACGATAGACACGATTAAACACTTTTGCTTATTTGTACAAGAATATTAAGTATACACATCACTTATTGCAAAAATCGGAAATATCTATAACAACAACAACAACAAGAACAACAACAACAAAACAAAACACCAACCAAAGAAGAAAAGGAGAGATTAGGTAACAAGAACACGTGACATAGTTTACCTGCTCGTTCTTCACCACCACCACCACCACCACCACCACCACCACCACCACCACCACCACTACCTCCTCGCTATCAGTGACAGTGAGGTGCGGGAGGAACACTCGCTACACAGGCATAAGCGGCGCAGCAGATGATAAGCACATGATAAGAGAGGTGTAAAACAACATTGGGAATACGAAATGCCAGAGAGAGAGAGAGAGAGAGAGAGGATAAGGAAGGTGAGGATTGACGCCAGAAAAAAAAAATAAGTGGTTTGAAGATAATGCTATTCATCCTCGCAGCCCAATCATGGCGTCTCTGCTTCCCCCCACAACCAATCACAGAGAGAACCTTTGATGGAGCACTCGAATGGGGAGGGAGAGAGGGAGAAGAAGAGAGAGAGAGAGAGAGAGAGAGAGAGGGCACAGCGATTTATGGACACGATGTATGATGTTATCTGGCAGGGAGTGTGAGAAGACCCTGCCTCTCCCTGCCTCTCCCTATCTCTCTCCTCTTCCAAGCTTCACCCCGCCTCCATATCACTCCCGCCCACCCCGCCCATTCTCGCCCCGCCCATCCAGCCCACCTCAAGTTTCATTCCTCCACTCACCCACTGTGTATTATCACCTCTCTCTCTCTCTCTCTCTCTCTCTCTCTCTCTCTCTGCTCCTATATTTCATTCTATCTACTTCTTTCCGTCTTCCTCCTCCCTCCTCCTCCTCCTCCTCCTCCTCCTCCTCCTCCTCCTCCTCCTCCTCCTCTTCATCCTCATCCTCTTCCTCCTTCTTCAGTTTCTCATCCCTACCATTATCATCACCATTTCCATATCCATCAAATCACCACTGACATTAAAAATCGACATTCTCAATGCACAATAAATCATTAACATCATCACTGTCACCATCACCACAACCATTACTATCACCATTCACCATCACCGTCACCAATAATGAGTAGAACGAAGAAGGAAATAAAAAAGACTGAAAAAGCAGACACAGAGAGAGAGAGAGAGAGAGAGAGAGAGAGAGAGAGAGAGAGAGAGAGAGAGAGAGAGAGATTTATCCTGAAACACCTGCATTTCAAGTGAATCTCATTATGTTCATTTTCTACACAGCTAATACATCTCCATCCACCTCAACCTACACACACACACACACACACACACACACACACACACACACACACACACACACACACACACACACACACACAGTCCTTTTGACTCCTTCAGTATTAGAACACATTTTTACCACGAGTTTTGGATACAGTTAGAAGACATTAGGAAGGGTCTATGGTGGTCAGAAGATTTAATGGCTACAGTCTTCACTATTCTAATCCCCACGTGTATTTCTGAAGCTGTATAAAAACATCAATTAGTAAGCAGAATGAATATGAAAACGCGTCATGGTTCTGAAGGGGTTAAGCGTTTAAATATTTTCCTATGACGTTGGATGAACATATAGCAAGATAATTATGTGGTTTTTTTCTGACAAGCCATTGCCTCTGCAGGTGTAATGTGGCTTATAAACACCTGTGGAATGGAGACAAGTGTGTGTGTGTGTGTGTGAGTGTGTGTGTGTGTGTGACTTTTTAACAGACTGAGCTGTGAGGGTGCTGAGCTGTCAACGGTTCCAGTGGCAGAATAGCGAGAAATGTCTTGGGAACTCGACTAATAAATATAAATCGGCTTTTTCCCTCTCTCTCTCTCTCTCTCTCTCTCTCTCTCTCTCTCTCTCTTTCAATTCTCCTACTCCTATTTTCATTTTGGAAGAGTGTTTAATTAACTGCATTATTCATTTGTGTTAATTATTCATTTATTTACTCATTCATTCCTGTACTTCTTTTTTTTTTAATCTTTTCCCTGCTACACGCAACACCTTACGTTATTAGAGGCAAGGATATCTTAAGAATCGATAAGAAGAAAAAGAGGGAAAAAAATGCAACTTTCACACAGTAGAATTGTCCGATGTGGCTGTGAAGCAAGAAGAAAGAGCTCAGAATGGTTAGTAAACAGGAAAGACCTTACTAAGTTGCAGGAATAAAGAGAATCATTCTTATATGTTGTGTCTGACCTTTGAAAATACTCTTGAAATGAACGAAAATAAAAAGGAATAGTGAGCTAAATCATCTGTACTGGGACGCATTTCTACCATGAGTTCTGGGTGTGATTGTACTGTTTTATTTGCATTAGCAAGTGTCTGTGAAGGTTAGAAGATTAATGGTCACATTCTTCACTATTCTAATCCCCTACAAAAGTTTATGAGGCTGTATAAAATCGCCATATAGTAAGCAAAATTAATATAGAAATGCGTCATGGTACTAAAGGGCTTAATCCTTCTAACTCGTTCAAATACAGTGTTTAAACCTTTCTAGTTTATGATTTTTATTCTAGTCTTGCTCTGCCAACTATAAGAACTATTGAAAACCTCCTAAAAAAAAAACTATACCTTTCTTTATTTTTAATTCCCATTCAATGCGTATTTATGTAAAGTCTGGAAATTAAGTTCTACAGATGTTTCCAGGTGTGCTCTTTTTCATGACTTTATTTTCTTTTTCTTCTTTTTTTGTGGCAGTTAAAGCGTGTGTGTGGTTGAAGTGGAATTTCTTTTCTTTTATAATTTTAAGAGGGTCGGTAGTTTAACACATAACAAGAGTTTCCATTCATTTTTTTTAATCTTAGAGGCTCTTTTACCATTCATTAATAAATTTGTCATAATTCATCTAAGTAGTGGAAGTTACTGGAGATCTTCAGAACCATTCACTTATCCATTTTCCTATTTTTGCTTTTGTTTATATGATTTCTAGAATAAAACAACAGCAATGGAAGTTACTGTAAGAGGGAGAGCAAATTCAAAGATACCTCCACAAATCTAGGGACAGATAAACAAAGACTGCACAATTACTAGTACAAAGGAACGCAGGAGAAGATAATCTGAAAGAGAGCAGCAGTGATGGCGGAGGAAGAGGAGGGAAGAGAAGATGGGAGGAGGTGGTCGTAATGGTGGCTTCGGAACAGGAGGAGGAGGAGGGGGAGGAAAGGAGGAGGTTTATTACTGCTACTCCATCACTTCCTTACAAGATGGTATCCTCTCTTATCTGATACACTGCGATGCTAACTAAAAATTAACTCCCGTGATCCTCCTCCCCTCTCCCCTCCACCCCTCTCTCTCTCTCTCTCCCTCAAGGAATGGATGAGAACGCAAGAGATACGAGAACTGAAAGGGAAGAGGAGAGAAGGATGAGGGTAAGGGAAAGTGAGAGTAAGGGGAAGTAGATGAAAGAAGAGGAAAATGAGAGTGATTACAAATGAGGTGGAGGAAAAATATGGAAGTGTGGAAGACGGGAGGGAAAATTAGGTGAGATGGAGAGGTGGAAGAGTGAGAGAAGTGGAGGAAAAGGGGATGAGAGGAAAAAATAAGAAACTGAAAGGAATAGCGTCAGAGAGAGAGAGAGAGAGAGAGAGAGAGAGAGAGAGAGAGAGAGAGAGAGAGAGAGAGAGAGAGAGAGAGAGAGAGAGAGAGAGATGCACAGCTGTAGAGACACATGTGGACGTTGACAGGCAAGCAATTATAAGCGTGTGTGTGTGTGTGTGTGTGTGTGTGTGTGTGTGTGTGTGTGTGTGTAGCAACGCATTCTGAACATTTCCTTGTAATCTAAAGGCTAATACAAGTGAGATACACATCAGTTTTCAGCCTGTATGTCTCCTACCCTTAATTCACCTCCGCTCACCTCTTCGTCTATTCCAGGTAATCCCAGCAACGCATTATGCAATTCAATCCCTCTCACGTTACCACAGAGGTGTCATAATGTAGTATGCTTCCTCTCAGCCCCTTAGCACCAACGCCCTCGCACTCCATCTGCAGCCCTACCCTAGTCCCACCCCAACCCTCTAATATGAGCCCCACCCCAGCCCACAGCCCCTTAGTCCATCCCAGCCCCACCCCAGTCTGGCCACGGCTCTCCAGTAATGTACAATTTTCATATTCATGCGCCGCCATCTCGGCCAAATTATGACTGTTTTGATAATGCCTCGATCACTATAAATTCCAGGCGACGGACATTAACGATTAAGCCGCGGGAGAGACAGCGGAGCGGCCCACGCCAACCCACCTCAGCCCACGCGATCCCACGCCAATACACGCCAGCCCACGCCTGCCCACATCAGCCCATCCCACCCACATTAGCCCACGCCAACCCACGACAGCCCACGCCAGCCCATCCCAGCCACGAAACCCCATGCCAGTTCCGCTAGCCCCTGCCAGCCCGCCTCACCGGCCGCTGAAAAATGGTCTTCTCCTCCACTGATGGATACGCCCGTCTTGCCCGCGTAATGAGATGTCGGAATTAAATAATGCTTGATTCTGGCGCGATAAGCATCATACGTCCCGGGCTCGGCCTACGCACCGCTCATTACCATCCGATAATTGGCCAATACGACAGCAGGGCGCCGCTTCCACCCAATCAGAACCCACTGTTTTATTGACCCCCGTTGTGATTGGACAGATGAGGTAACCCAACGCTCTTCTCTCCCGCCGTCTTCGCTGCCGCCACCGGCTGCTGCTGCTGCGGCGGGACCCTGCTGTATGTTACACCACCCCCACCCCCACCATCACCACCACCACCACGCCCAGCTCCAGCAGAGTACACCACCACATTACATCACACCTGCACTGCTGGTAGCGCACAGTGGCTGAGTAACACAAGACTTATATTTTCAGTCCCAAAATATCTTTCCATTGACGCAGGAGGAGGAGGAGGAATGGGAGGTGCCCTGCTCTCCTTTCCTATTGAAAACACCATTCCCAGGTTTACTGTACCTTTCACTCTCCTTTGTTGCTGTAATACTTATATATCCTAACTACTCATTCAATTGCTTTTATATTAGTAATTTGCGTCTCAGGGGAAGCAAAAATGTTATTATTTATATATCAGATTACGTGAAGTTATATTTGGTAGAGATTAATACAACAAAGCTTCTTCATTTTTATTCTTTATATTTTTGCCAGTCTGGAGCGAGAGAGAGAGAGAGAGCAGTAAGATTCTCCTCAGGAATATATTACTTGTGTACCCGCCTGGTTAGTTCCTCCCACCTGAACCACGCCTCTAGTGGGGTTAGCGGCACGTGCAGGCAGGAGTAATTAAGCGGTGAGGGAACAGAGTGCGGGGCGGGTGACGAGGCTGTCTGGGGGCAACTTTTTGCTGCAGGAAGGCCAATGAGGGACAGGCTGGGGGAACGAGGAAAGGCTTTACGTGAACCTCAGGATAACAACGCGAATGAGTGAGTGAATGATTGAGTGAGTGAGTGAGTGAGTGAGTGAGTGAGTGAGTGAGTGAGTGATTGATTGATTGATTGATTGAGTGAGTGAGTGAGTGATTGATTGAGTGAGTGAGTAAGTTAGTTAGTTTACCTTGACTGACTGACCGCCGGAGGGTTCGCCTGAATTTGAGGGAAGCCAACCCTTACTGACCGATTGGTTTCCTGAGTGACTGAGTAAAATGACTGACTGACTGAATGGCTGCCTGAGTGACTGAGTGATTCATAAACCTGGTGACTGACTGAATGAATGACGTCTTAACTAAAAGATCGATATATTGTCTGACTGACTGACTGAATGAATGAAAATTATTGACTGAATGACTCACTGCCCGAATACTTGTTGACTGAATGACTGAATGACTGGTTCGCAAGGTATCTCGACTTCGTATTGAGAAATTTTTACACAAAAATTTATGAAGATAGAGAAAATGAAGAAGCAAGAGAGAGAGAGAGAGAGAGAAAGAGAGAGAGAACAGATAGTCAGATGAATAAGATTAAGCAAGAGAAAGAGAGAGGGACGGGGAGATAAAATTAATGAAGAAGGGAAGGATAGATCAATGTTAGGAGAAGAACAAAGGAAGAGATAAATGAAGGAATAAATGGATGAAGGGAAGTGTCAGCTCGTGAAAAAAAAAGATGAAGATGAATGAAAAAAAAAACAACTATAACTGCTGCCAAGTTGTGAATGAAAGGATAGCAGTGAGAGGCAGACGTCAGGTGGGGAAAATAATTGTAGACACAGTAGTAGTAGTAGTAGTAGTAGTAGTAGTAGTAGTAGTAGTAGTAATTTATGTTCCTGTGGGAGTTCTAGAGGCACAAATAGCAATAGCGCATCAACAGAAA
>NC_059269.1:18508628-18518628 GCF_017591435.1 Portunus trituberculatus
GGGCAGCGGTGGCGTGCTGGACCCGGCCGGCGCGCAACAGGGGGTGGCGGCGGCTCTTCTACCCTCGTTAAGGGGCTGCGGGGCGCCGACAAATTAGCTTCTCACCACTATATCACGCACTATCAAGCTCAACGCCACCATCACAGCTCCCGCCGCTGCCACCATCGCTGCCGGCACCATCGACACGTCTCCATCCCGCCCCGCCGTCGACAGAACAGGGACAGGGAAGGAGTTGGAAGGGACAGGAGCAAGTGGGATAGGAAAGAACAGGATAGGGAGAGGGAGGAAAGAAAGAAGGGGAAGGGAGAGACAGAGAAGAGACAAGAAAGGAGAGGGAAGGGATTGGGAGAGGAGAAAGAAAGAGAGATAAAGGGAGGAGTGAAGACATCAAGAGAAAAAAAAATGGGGACAAGATGAACGATAGGCGAATGGAAAAGAAGGAATAGATTCGTGTGAAGGCAGAGGAAAAGAAACCAGAGAAAGGTGAAGGAGTGAAGGGCGCCCAATACCCGCTGCGTGCAAGTAAACCTGTCACCGTGAAGGGCGTCTCTTGTTACGGAACCCCCACTTCACCCTTCACGCCGGGACGAGGCCGCGTCACCCTTCACAGGAGGCGATCACGTCAACAAACTAGTGACGTGGCCGAAGACAGACGTGACGTGACGCCGCCTCATACTGGGACTGATTTTTTTTTTCCAAGATTGATGTTGTTGGTGGTGATGATGGTGCTCTCTCTCTCTCTCTCTCTCTCTCTCTCTCTCTCTCTCTCTCTCTCTCTCTCTCTCCACCAGCAGCAGCAGCAGCATCAATAGGAAATCAATGTGATGGCCGCTGGAATCCCCAAACTCTTGTAGGTCCGCTGGCCAGAGACGGTCCCGCTCGTTCCTTAGCATTCCCAGAGAGAGAGAGAGAGAGAGAGAGAGAGTAGTTCTTGCTGAGTATTTCAAAAGGTGAACGGAAACAAAAAAGAAAAGAGAATACAAAAGAAATCATGGAAAAAGAAGGAAAAGAAGAAAATTTGTTGAGCATCTGAAGGTTTAAGGAAAAGGAATGGAGTGATGGAAGGAGAAGAAAGGTGATATGGAATGAAGAGGAAATTACGAAAGGGAGACGGAAGGAAATTAAAAAAGGAGAAAGAAAAAGGGAAAAATGGGGAAAATCAGAGACGCAAAATGGAAAATGAAAGCGATATAGTAGAAAAAGAAAAGGATGAAAAGGAGAGACGAAAAAAAGAACAATGTAGGAGGAGGAAAAAACGGAAAAAAATTGGGAAATCAGATATACAAAACAGAAACTGAAGAGACACAAAATGAATACAAAACGTATATAGAAAATTCACACAAAAGACCATGAGAAGCTAACTTAGGCTGTGTGGACAACTAAACAACTCAATTAATAAGAGAAAAATGATAGGAGAGAAAAGATAAGGAGGAAGTAGTGGAGATGGTAGCGATGGTGGAGGAGGAACGAGAAGGCAAGATAGGAAAACGAGAAAGAAAACACAGGAAGGAAAGTGACAAGGGAAAAGAGAGAAAGGGAAAATTGAATAGGACATGAAAGCCGAGAGAAAAAGATAATGAGGTGCAGAATTACTTTTCAATTTGGTGCAAGAATGGAAGAAACTGCAGAGGAGGGAGGTGAAGGCGCGTAGCTACCTACTGGCAATCTCAAATGAATCGCAATAACACTCGCCGGCCGCGCCTTCAGCAAGGAAACAGAGGGAACGAAGGAACGAAGGAAGGAAGGAAGGAAGGTAGCAAGGGAAGTGTTTGTTATTCCTTGCCCACCACAACAAGAGAGGGAAAAACAGATGAGGGAAAGGAAAGTTCACGTTTTCTTTCAATTTCAAGGGATGACTCAATAGCAAAGTACGGGATGACGAATTGGTGTACCTTTAAAGATTACTGTACATGGAATGATGAAATACGTAATGTTATTTTCTTTTATTAGGTATATAGGTTCATGTGCAGGAAAAAATAGAAGGAGGAGTAGGAGAAAGGTTAGAAGGAGAAGGAGGAGGAGGAAGAGGAGGAGGAGGATGAGGAGGAGGAGGAGGAGGAAGAGGAGGAGGAGGAAGAGGAGGAGGAGGAAAGGGTCAGCAGATATGTAAGAATGATGGTGGGAGAGAAGCCACCTGGTCTTCCATGATCACGTTACTACCACCACCACCACCACCACCACCACCACCACCACCACCACCTCCTCCTCCTCCTCCTCCTCTCATACCTTCCCTTGAAAATTCCAAATCAGTTTTCTTTCTTCCACACTGCATGGCAATTTTTTTTCTTCCAAACTGTTTCAATACAAGCGCAAATTAAAAGTCACAAAAAAGTATATATGAAAATTTTACACTTTGAATACCGTTCCCCTTCTGGTCTATCCAATAATGAATAGATAGAAAATAGATAAATACATACATAAAAATACATTAGAAAATAAATAAAAGGAAAAAGAAATAGCCACGTCACTTCCTCATCAGGTGTTGTGTCTCTCTCTCTCTCTCTCTCTCTCTCTCTCTGTCTCTCTCTCTCTCTCTCTCTCCTTATTTTCATTTTTTTCTTCTTCTGTCTCTGTTCTTCCTTATCTTCCTAATTTCACTTTAATCCTCAGCCTGTCTCTCCCTTCCCTTCTCCTCTCCTTACCTCCATCCCTCCCTCCTTCCCTCCTTCCATTTTCCGTTCTAATTTGCTTGCCACTCTCGCGCTGGTATTCCATAACAGCATGCGTGATAAGCAACGATGGATGATTAATGCTATAAATATGCAGCTTTCTATTATGACGTAGTTAGTCAACCAGTCAGTCCTTCAACTAATAAACTCCATTCATTCCTATCCACCACCACTACGAACATCTAATCCACATTCTAATTTAACTCCAGTGCCATGACGCGTTTCCATATTCATTCTGCTCACTATTCGGTGGTTTTATACAGCTATAGAAACTCATGTAGGGATAAAAAATACTGAAGACTGTGGCTATTAATCTCCTGACCTCCATTGACACTTCCTAATATCAATAAAATCGTGCAAACATAAAAAAAACTCAAGATAAAAATACGTCTCGGTATTGAAGGCGTTAAAGTCACACCCTATCATAGCTCAACCCACACCCCCCTCCTCCCACCTTTCACTCCAAGCCACACCCTAGCGAGCCTCAGCCAGCCTCAGCCAGCCTCAGCCAGTCTCAGTCAACCTCACCCCCGCCTCCCGCCCTTCACCCTGACAATACCCGCGCGCGTGCCATTAAGGATTATTATTAGAAAGCGCGCCCAGCCTTCGGGAGCAGATAAGGGAGGGTGAGGCTTAAGTGGCGGAGCGACCTGCCTGATTTACTGCTGGGAACAACATTCTCTGCTTGTTTGAGGCGGCGACCCTTGAGAGTAGCGGCGGTGGTGGTGGTGGTGGTGGTAGGTGAAAAAAACAGAGCAAGAGAGAGAGAGAGAGAGTGAGAATGTGAGAGGTACCTACACACAATTGCTTCTCTCTCTCTCTCTCTCTCTCTCTCTCTCTCTCTCTCTCTCTCTCTCTCTCTCTCTCTCTCTCACACACACACACACACACACACACACACACACACACACACACACACACACACACACACACACACACACACACACATTCACACAAGCAGCACATGCATACACGACTACATACAGGTAAACACACACACTCTCCCCACCCTCAAACACACACACACACACACACACACAAGGAGACATACAATACAAATTCAATTTCCGGACAAAAACAGACACGCAATAACCGATAATAAAATTAGAGTGTACCAGGTGGCTCGGAGAGAGAGAGAGAGAGAGAGAGAGAGAGAGAGAGAGAGAGAGAGAGAGAGCCTATGGGCACGGTGCCAAATATAGAGAAGGAAAAGGAAGGAGGAGTGCCCACTTTTCCTCTTTCTCTCTCCCTCTCTGTTTCCTTCTGCTATCTTTCTCCTTATTTTCCCTTCTCTCCTCCCCACCTGGCGCCGCTCCTCCTCTATCCATCCTTCCCTTCTCCATCACATCCACGTCTCGTCTTCTTCTATATGTAAACATTGCTATCACTTTCTTTCATTTCTTGTTTTTCTTATCTTTTTTCCTCCTTCTTTTCTTCATTTGTTATTATTATCATTATCATTACTATTACTATCATTGACTGCATTCTACTCATTGGTGAATTGTTTTTAATATATACAAAAAATCAAACTTCAACTCCACTCGAACTACAGCAAGAACAAAATGAAATAAATAAGTAAATAAATAAGCAAATAAATAAGTAAAAAATATAGATGAAAAAGAAAGAAAAGAAAGCGATATAAGAAAAGAAAACATGAAAACAAATCACACAAACGAAGTAAAGGAAACAAATACGTAAATCACTAAAAAAAAAGGATCAAGTCAATAAATAAGAAAGGAAGGAAGGAAGAAAGAAAGGAAGAAAGGAAGGAAGGAAGGAAGGAAGGAAGGAAGGCGGATAGAATCATCTATATTTAAGACGTCAAACCCTCAACCAGCCTTCCTTCCTGTGACAAGCAGAGTAATGGACCCTAATCCTGCCGAGGAGGGGAAGGCCACGATGCAGGAGGGAAGGAGGCTGGGCAAGTCCTGAAGGAAGGGGAAGACGAGGGGAAAGTGTGAAGATGAGGAGAAAGGTAGACTATGATGAAAGAAGGAAAGGAGAGAACAGAGAGGAATGAGTGAAGGAAGGTGAGGGAAAACGAGAGAAATAGGGTATGGAAGGGAAAGAGGGGAGATGAGGGGAAAGGAAAGGGGAAAGTGATGGGTGACAAAAGACTTGATGATGGAAGGCAGGATGTGGTCAGTCTCTCTCTCTCTTTCTCACACACACACACACACACACACACACACGACGAAAATATAATAGTTCTAGTAGTAGTAGTAGTAGTAGTAGTAGTAGTAATAGCTGTTGTTGTAGTTCTTCTAGTAGTAATAAACACAGCATAGAAACACCAGTCAGATACATTTAAGGATAAAACTGAAGGGGAGGATGAGGATAACACGGGATAACATGGACGACCGAACCTTTAGCCTGAGTCTGAGCTGGCTTGGAACACACTGCTCAAAAAAAAAGAGAAAAAAAAAATCTAATCCCAAATAAGAATAAACACAAAAATTTACACTCACTAAAAAAACATCTGGTGAAAAAAACAACACTATTTTCTCTTTTTAATAGACGTTTGAAGGAGACTAACCAAGGAATAACGTAGAAAAAAAAACTCGTTCCAAAAAGTCAGAGAAATGAGAAAGAAGGTAGATTTTGTTCCATATTACTCAAACAAAGAAAGACAGCCAGGGTTCCGTAGTGCACCAGCAGGAGGAACGAGAGAGTGACAGTGCTGGCTAACTCTTGCATTAGTGAGGTGGACAAAATTAATGCACAGAATGAATAGAAAACCCAGTGTGTGTGTGTGTGTGTGTGTGTGTGTGTGTGTGTGTGTGTGTGTGTGTGTGTGTGTGTGTGTGTGTGTGTGTGTGTGCGAAAGAGAGAGAGATGGAAGAGAGAGAGAGAGAGAGAGAGAGAGAGAGAGAGAGAGAGAGAGAGAGAGAGAGAGAGAGAGAGAGAGAGAGAGAGAGAGAGAGAGAGAGAGAGAGAGAGAGAGAGAGAGAGAGAGAGAGAGAGATGAGTCTGAGAGAGAGAGAGAGAGAGAGAGAGAGAGAGAGAGAGAGAGAGAGAGAGAGAGAGAGAGAGAGAGAGAGAGAGAGAGAGAGAGAGAGAGAGAGAGAGAGAGAGTAAATGTCGATGATTTCCTTCGTCTTGAAGTGTGAGGGGAGAAGAGAGTGAGGGAAAGAAAGAAGGAAAAAGGACAATGACGTCATGACGGGAGGCTATGAGGAACGTGAGGGGAATGAGAGAGAGAGAGAGAGAGAGAGAGAGAGAGAGAGTGTGTGTATGTGTGTGTTTCAAGCTTCTCTACTACCACTACTACTACTACTACTACTACCACTACTACTACTACTACTACTACTACCACTACTACTACTACTACTACTACTACTACTACTACTACTACTACTACTACTTTATCTTCATGTTTCATACAAAAAGTCCCTTGTGTAGGCCTAATGACTTTTTTCTTCTAATATTCTAACTATATAACAACTCTTCTTCTTTTTCTTCATTTTCTTACCACTAGTAGTAGATCTCTCTCTCTCTCTCTCTCTCTCTCTCTCTCTCTCTCTCTCTCTCTCTCTCTCTCTCTCTCTCCCCACACACACATATAAATGAAAAAAAAGTACTATGACTCCTTAACATTTCACGAACCAGTATATTTAGTGACACAAAAACCCACAACAATATATCACATACATCACCATAACCCTACACACACACACACACACACACACACACACACACACACACACACACACACACACACCAAATCGCAACAACACACCACAAATCTTCGCAAACAAACACTCATACACTTCATTCCCCACACATTCTTACCCACTACAGACAAACCAACACTCGAGCCCTCGCCACGCCCAGCCCTACGCCCGGAGGAAGACACAGGGAAGGTGGGCGGCCGTACTGGTGTCATGAGTGGGTGAGCAATCAATCAGGGAAGTGAAGTGACAGGTTGGCATTAATCTGGGAACAAATGAAGAGCAGAAAGGATGCGTGTCATTAATTCTGTAGACATGAGAGAGAGAGAGAGAGAGAGAGAGAGAGAGAGAGACTGAATGGTGATGTAACGTGTATTCTTTATGTGTTTGTATGCTTTTGTCTGTCTGCCTAACTGTCTGGCTGGTTGGCTGGCTGGTTCTCTCTCTCTCTCTCTCTCTCTCTCTCTAGATAGATAGATAGATAGATAGATACAATTTCTTTATAGATACAATTATATGAATGAAAACCAAGAACTAGAAAGAAAACGAGGAAAAAGGAAAGAAGAGAAGGAAAAATAAAAAAAATAGAGAAAAGGAAGAAAATGAAGAAGTTCGAATGGTGTATTAGCATAATTCAGAGAAAAACGTAAAATTTAGAAGATATAATATAAGGAAAAGGAAAAAAAAGAAGAAAAAACAGAGAAAATAAAATACAACAAAAAAACTGAAAATGGAAAAGGAAAATAAATGAGAGAGAGAGAGAGAGAGAGAGAGAGAGAGAGAGAGAGAGAGAGAGAGAGACATTATAATATCAGGTCGAGTCTGTGTAACGCCTGCGATGAGTGAGAGTCTAATTTTACTCTCTCTAATGTGTTTTCTCTTTCCTCCCTCCCTCTCTCTCTCTCTCTCTCCCTCTCCCTCCTTCCCTGCCTCACTCACTCACTCCTTCCTTCGCCACATTTCTCTTGCCATTATTCTCCTCCTCTTCTTCCTCTTCCTCCCCCTCCTCCTTCTCCTTCTCCTCTTTCTATTTCCCTTCTTCTTCTTCTTCCACCTCCTCCTCCTCCACCTTCATAACCCATCTTAGTCACCTCTCTCTCTCTCTCTCTCTCTCTCTCTGATCATGTTTCTTATTCCACCTGTTCCTTCTCTTCCATTTCGTCACCATTATCATTATCAGTTATTTTCTATTTCAACATTTTTTCTTCTTCTTTTTCCTCTTCCTCCTCTTCTTCCTCCTTTCCGTCTTTCTCCTCCTCTTTCTTCTCCTCTTTCTCCTCTTCCTAGTTTTCTGACATTCTATATTTTATCTTTAATCTTTCATTCACATAATTCTCATCCTCTTCCTCTTCCTCCTCCATCTCCTCCTCCTCCTCCTCCTCCTCCTCCTCCTCCTCTTACTCTTCTCCTACTCCTTCTCCTCCTCCTACTCTACATCTTCATTTAACACCTTAATTATTACCTTTCCTTTATTTTTCTAAGCTAACAATAGTAGTGTGTAATAGTAATAGCAACAGAAGCTCTCTTACATCCATATCCACACCCACCACAACCACCATCACAACCACCACAAGTACCAACACCACCACCACTACTATCCACCGCCACAATCACAACCAGAGACACAAAACAACACAAACTAACACCCATCTCTCTCTCTCTCTCTCTCTCTCTCACACACACACACACACACACACACACACACACACACCAAATGTAAAAGCTTCTCAAATATAAAATCGTTAAATTTATGGCATTATAATTCATACCTTATTACCTATACCTCGTTCATCACTAGTGACGTGCTGAGCTTGCAGAGGACGTGACTGGGAGGGATGGTGGTGTAGGAGGGGACAAGCAGGTGATGGGAGGTGATGGGAGAGGGAACGGGGAAATGCAAGTGGAAGATTTACGAGCATGGGATGGAAACATGGGATGGATTTGTCTATGGAGGGGAGAGAGAGAGAGAGGGGGAGGGAGGGAGAGAGAGAGAGAGAGAGAGAGAGAGAGAGAGAGAGAGAGAGAGAGAGATGTAATGCTCTCTCTCTCTCTCTCTCTCTCTCTCTCTCTCTCTCTCTCTCTTTCATATGTAACTATTTGAATATTTCTTTTTATTTTTCCTCCTCCTCCTCCTTCTCTTCTTTCATCTATTTGCCAACAATTTCCTTTCAAATATTCCTTTGCTATCTAATTACCTCTGTCCTTCACTCTTTCTTTCTCTTTGCTTCTCTCTCTCTCTCTCTTTCCCTTAACTCTTCTTCTGCAATGCGACACACACACACACACACACACACACACACACACACACACACACACACACACACACACACACACTTCTCCCCTTTGTCAAATCATTAACTCCTCCTCTCTTCATCTCCAGCCATTCCTCTCCCAATTTTGCTTCTCCTTTTAATCTATTCTTAACTCCGTCTCTTTATTTTTTACTTTTTTTCTGCATTCTTGTAATCATCACGTTGCTCTCTCTCTCTCTCTCTCTCTCTCTCTCTCTCTCTCTCTCTCTCTCTCTCTCTCTCTGCTTTTCCGTTTTTGTGGTCATGTCATTTGTAATCTATTCTCGTGCATCTCTCTCTCTCTCTCTCTCTCTCTCTCTCTCTCTCTCTCTCTCTCTCTCTCTCTCTCTCTCTCATTTCATCATCTTGTTCCTCTTGTGAAGCGAATGGTAAACAAGGTCGTGCAATTAATAACAGGAGGAGGAGGAGGAGGAGGAGGAGGAGGAGGAGGAGGAGGAGGAGGAGGAGGAGGAGGAGGAGGCTGTGATGGTGGTGGTCTAGTTTCTCTCCAAACAGATGTCCCTCCTTTTCTTCTCCTCCTCCTCCTCCTCCTCCTCCTCCTCCTCCTCCTCCTCCTAATCTTCATATTCTACGTTTTAATGTTCCTCAGTAACCCTTTCATACCTTCACACTACTACTACTACTACTACTACTACTACTACTACTACTACTACTACTACTATTTTAAACAGTATTTCCCCCTCTAGTCCTCATCTCCCCATCATCCCCCTTAATGCCCATCACCCTTTTAATACGTCCCATTATCCATTTTTTGCCTCCTTTCACTCGCCACCACCAACTCTTGTAAAAACTACCACCCCAAATCTAGCCACGACAAATTTTTTTTTTTTTTTTTTATATTCGCCATCTGCTTGTCTTCAGCCATCCTAACTTCTTCTTCTTCTTCTTCTTCTTCTTCTTCTTCTTCTTCTTCTTCTTCTACTACTACTACAACGACTACTACTACTTCATCTTCCTCTTCTTCCTCATCCTTTTTTCTTTTCTCTAACGCCCATTCTGTGTCCTAACCACGCCCACCTCACGCCTGTACTATACTGTGTCCATAGCAGCGTCAGTCACACACACACACACACACACACACACACACACACACACACACACACACACAGTATGTACTATAAATCTTTACAATCAATCCCCTCTCTCTCTCTCTCTCTCTCTCTCTCTCTCTCTCTCTCTCTCTCTCTCTCTCTCTCTCTCTCTCTCTCATGAGGCTCCATATCATATCTCACCACATGCATATTGCAACATCCAATCCCACCCTCTCACATCCACCCACCCATCCAACATTCCACTCACCCACCCAACCGCCCACCAAGCCACGCGCCCACCCTTAACTTCTGGCCGC
>NC_059269.1:18526128-18536128 GCF_017591435.1 Portunus trituberculatus
ATAATAATAATAATAATAATAATAATAATAATAATAATAATCAGACAGCTTGTTTTGCTCAAAGAATCAGGTATCAGCTTCTCTTTCCTCCCTCTCTCCTCCCTCCTTCCCTCCTTCCTTCCCTCCCTCCTTCCCTCCCTCCCTCCCCCATGAGGCTAAAATCCGGGTGGCAAAGGGGAGGAAATGGAGGAAAGGGAGAGAGGGAGGTTATGAGGAAGCGTGACAGATAGGGTCACGGAAGGAGAAGGAGAGAGGGAGGGAGAGTGGGAGAGGAGGGAGAGAGGGAGAGGAGAGATCACTATTTTCACCATTACTATCTCCAGTCCTTCATCCTCTCCCTCCTCTTCCTTTTCGTTATTATGGATGATAGAAGAGAGATGTGAGAGGGAGATGGGAGAGGGAGAAGGGATGTAACTTAACGGAGAGGTATGAAGGATGCTTTAGAGAAGAAAGTGGAGGAAGAGGAAGAGGAGGAGGAGGAGGAGGAGGAGGAGGAGGAGGAGGAGGAGGAGGAATACAAAAATTACCCAAACTGTATTCAATCTTTAGGTTCTTACAAGACTTTTAAGAATTTATGTAAGATGAAATGAGGAAGAGGAGGAGGCAAAAAAAGAGAAGGAGGAGAAGGAGGAGGAGGAGGAGGAGGAGGAGGACGTGAGGGAGACAGACAATAAGCAGAAAAAAAATTACCAAATCCATCTAATTTACGTAAAAATATTGAGTCACATCCTTTGAAAAATAAACATTACGAAGAAAATATGAAGATAAAATTTTAAAAAGAGGAAAATAAGATAAAAACTGCACAGAAATACTAGGAAAAGAAAAAAAGAAAACGAAGAGAGAGAGAGAGAGAGAGAGAGAGAGAGAGAGAGAGAGAGATGAAATAAGAAGAGGAGAATGACGGACAGGACCATGGATAGAAAGACGAGAGGTGTGAAGAGAAGAAGAGAAAAACGAGGAGGAGGAGGAGGAGGAGGAGGAGGGAAAGAGTGACCTGATCTGGAGGTAACATGACCCTGCCTCCCTCGCCCCGTCACCTCCGCTCCCCTGACCTTGTGACCCCGCATGACCTAAGGTGACCCTGCTATGGGACCACGGCTACTCTCACTGGCACTAATAACTTTACCAGAGAGAGAGAGAGAGAGAGAGAGAGAGAGAGAGAGAGAGAGAACTAGAGACAGATTTAACGCGATAGGAGAAAATGAAAAGGGAAAAAAGGAAATGACAGAAGAGAGAAAAATATGTAAGGGACTGTCACTGGGAAGGAGAAGGAGGAGGAGGAGGAGGAGGAGGAGGAGGAGGAGGAGGAGGAGGAGGAGGAGGAGGAGGAGAGGCAGTGACCTATGAAGGGGAGGGTGAAGGGATGTCAAGGTGGTGGCAAGGTGACACCGGTAGCGTGACCCGATGGCTGATCTCCAACTGTCCTGACCTCCTAATCTTGCCTTACACCTCCTCCTCCTCCTACTCTTCCTACTCTTCCTCCTCCTCCTCCTCCTCCTCCTCCTCCTCCTCCTCCTGTTTCTCATTGTCAATCTATTTTTCTTATTCAATTTCTCATTTCTTCTCTTTCTTGCTCGTCTTTTCCCTCCTTTTTACTCTTCCTTCATCTCGTCCTCCTCCTCTTCCTCCTCCCTTTATCTTCTCCTGTTTCTCATTTTCTCCGTGTCAATCTATTTTTCTCATTCAATTTCTCATTTCTTCTCTTTCCTACTCGTCCTTTCCTTCCTCCTTCTCTTCTTTCATTTCCTCCTCCTCCTCCTCCTCCTCCTCCTCCACAGTCCTTCCTTTCCTGTTTTTTTTCTATTTCTCTGTGTCCATTTATTTTTTCCCGTTCATTTTCCTCATTTCTGTTATTTCTCTTCTTTTCCCTCACTACTTCTCTTGCTTTATCGCATCCTCCTCCTCCTCCTCTTCTATTTTTCATTCATTCTATTTTTCTATTCACTCTTCACATTTCTACCACCTCTTCTCCTTCTCCTTCATCTGTCTCTACCACAAATAGTCAAAATAGAATAGTTATACCTCAGGGTGTCTTGCTGTATGGACCTCCTTTGTATTCCTTTGCGTTCCTCTGTATCTCTCAGCAACAGACAATTTAGTCCTCACGAGGCTGTTTGTATAATCTACTCTACACTGATAAGGGAAAAGATAATACATAGAAGACTGAGGGAGGAGGAGGAGGAGGAGGAGGAGGAGGAGGAGGAAGAAATGGGCGGTAAGTATAAGAGGGTGTAGAGTTCGAGGGTCGCCTGCTGGGCTGTTAATGCCGCCCTGTTTGTTTACATTCTGAGCTTCCTTCTCCCTCTTGAGCCCTCCCCTCCACCCTCCCCTACCAACCCCTATACCCTGGTTGACCCCCTCCCTCCCTCCTGGTACGAGTACTCTTCCCCTTCCAACAGACAGCCCTCCTTTCCTCCTCTCCTCCTCTCCCTCTCCACACTCTCCCTTTCCCGTCCTCCTCCGTTTTTCCCTCTGTCCCCTTCCAGCTCTCATTCTTATCCATTTATCCTAATTCTTCCTTTTTTCACTATTCACTCCTTTACTCTCTATCACCTTATTATCCACCATTCATCATTTTTCTTCCTTTTTTTTCACTCTTCACTATTTCTATTTTGTATGTCCAGTCAACGCTCAATATTGTCATCCTAATGTTTCTTGTTTATCACTATTTTCTCCTATACTCTCTATCACCTTATTATCAACCAATCACTATTTTTCTTCCTTTTTTTTCTTCACTCTTCACTATCTCTCTATTTCCTGTCCCTTTCCTATGCCCAATCAACTCTCCTTTTCCTTCAGTCTTTCTTTCTCTTTCTCTCTTCATCTCTGTCGCCTCATTCTTCTTTCCTCTCTCTTCTCCTCAGCGCTGATTACCTTTCCCTTCATCTCCTCCTCCTCTCTCTCTCTCTCTCTCTCTTCCTCTCTTATCGTCACCTGGTATCGTTCTTCCTCCTCCTCCTCCTCCTCCTCCTCCTACTCCTTCTCCTTCGTCTTCCCTTCCTCCACACTCATAACCTCCCCTTGGCCCACTCTCATTCTCCCTGTCCCCTCATCGTCTTTTATCCTCCTCCTCCTCCTCCTCCTCCTTCTCCTCCTCCTCCTCCTCGCAAGTCGCTTCATATAACGCGGTGAGAAGGATGGATGTCCAGTGGGTCGTTTTTCACTGCTACTCTCCTCTCTTTTGGCTCAAGAGGAGGAGGAGGAGGAGGAGGAGGAGGAGGAATACAAGGGAATACAAAGGAGAGGCAAGTACCAGCTGCCATCTTTGTCCTTGTAAGGGTGTTTGTTAATGTAAAAATGTTCATGGTAAGTCACGTAATATATTTTTTTTCAGTATTAATGAAGGAAAAGCGATAAATATGCACCTTATTGTCTGTAGAGTACTCGAGATGGGATCATTTTTCCTTCCTTTTTTTTTTTCCTTTTCTATACTTCTATCATTTCTTTCCAAACTGGTGTCTTATTTTCGTGTTTCCCATCTTTCCTTCCTCCCTTTCCTTCTTCCTTCTTCCAAGTCTCTCCTCTTCCCTTTCGCGTTTCCTTTATCATGTCTATTCGTCCGTATATCCTCTTTCAGTCACCTCTCTTTCCTCCCTATCTTCTTCCTTGCCTCCTGTGCTTCCTTCATCACCATCTCCTTTTCTCTGTTCTTACTCGCATCGTTTCTTTCCTCCTCTTTTCATCCTCCTTATGCAAACATTTCCAGCTATGTCGGAGGATCAGAGGGAAAAGATAAGCTCGCTAAATGCCGCGCCACAGAAACTGCAAAAATCACATCACATATTTATCAGGCGCCGCGTTGTATAATCGAGCTAAATTTCGTTACGTTAATATTAGCGTTTCTTTATATCCCTGATTCAGAAGTTTGAAAAAATACCCGTGGAAAAAAAAAAAACAGTTTCTGGTCTCCAATTGGCTGGATCTTGAAGTGCCGCTATATGTTTTATAAGTTACACATCCTCATGACTCACTGAGGATTCAATACGGGCTTTCTTTATCGCTTTTTTTCATTGACGTATTAAGTCAGGATTATTGCGATGCCGTGACGGGAAGAGTGATCCGGGAATGTGTCTCGTTCTAAGCGCAACACAAGGGAGAAAAAAATGATAAGGCTTAAATGAGCTGCTTAGTTACACGGGTTCTTTGTACACTGGGCGCTTTTCTGATGGCGTTGCAGTGTCAGTGGGTCCAAGAGGCAGTTCAGAGTGGGGTTGACTGCGCTGGATGGGTTGGGTTGAGTTATCTCGCCTCGCATCAGTCTGCTATTCAATGTGCCTTAAAAATTTGCGAGATATGAATTAAAATCTGGGTGATTAATTTGGTTTGGGTGAGTTTGAGCATTTGCCCTGTTTTTTTTTTTTTATGTTTTCCTTGATGAAGAGAGAGAGAGAGAGAGAGAGAGAGAGAGAGAGTTAGTCAGTTACCATATCTTTAATAGTCATCTTTCAATCAGTCAGTCACCATATTGTTGCCTTCAAAGTGATATACTCTCTCTCTCTCTCTCTCTCTCTCTCTCTCTCTCTCTCTCTCTCTCTGACATCACACTATACACCAACTTAATTGTCCACTTATATTCATTTTACCTCTCTCTCTCTTTCTCTCTCTCTCTCTCTCTCTCTCTCTCTCTCTCTCTCTCTCTCTCTCTCTCTCTCTCGCCGCCATCTGTAGAATCCCTCTCTCACTCGTTTCCAAACTCCTCAAGATGAAGTCGATTTATGGAGGGCACCGTGAAATCTTCTCCTTCCTTTCCCTCCATCCCTCCCTCCATCCTTCCCTCCTTCCCTCCCTCCCTCCCTCCGTGGCACCCTCGTCTAAGAGGCTACAAGTACTGAGTGCCACTAAGGTCGATACCGCAACGTATGTCTAATGGAAAACACGACTTTGGGAGAGTTCGAGGGAGGGAGAGGGGAGCAAGAAGAAGAGGGGGAGAGGAAGGAAAAGGAGGTGATTTGAGTCATGTGTCAGTAGAGGCGATAATGTGCAGGGCATCAATACTTCCCTGGCTCTTGTCGAACTCTAAGCCTACTGGGCAAAGAGGGGAAGAGAGAGGGAAAGGGAGAGGGGAAAGGGAGGGGAAGGGGGAGAGCGAGGGAGGGGAAATGTGGTACTGACGAGGCCTTGAGGGGGTGGCACTGCTGGGTAGAGAGAGAGAGAGAGAGTTGGCGTGGAAACAGAAAACATATGTCTCGTGATTTCCTGCTTCCAGTGACTGACTGTACATCACCCCAGCTAGAATGATGATGCCGACAACTCGCTGCTCCTCCTCCTACTCCTCCTCCTCCTCCTCCTCCTCCTCCTCTTCCTTCTCCTCGAGCTTTCTCCTGTACTGTCCTGTCTCTCTTATCTGTAGCCAGTTAGAAGTAGTTACCAAACAGCCTCGAAAGGACTAAGAGGTTTGTTGCTGTTTGACTTTCCTTTGTATTCCTTTGCATTCCTCCTCCTCCTCCTCCTCCTCTCTTCTTCTTCTTCTTCTTCTCTTCTTTCTCCTCCTCCTCCTTTTAAGTCTTTCTCATTTCATTTCATTCCTCACAAACAGTCTCGTAACAAATGGTCTACATAATATCTTGATTCTGTTCTTTACTTGTGTTCCTTTGTATCATCATCCTCCTCCTCCTCCTCCTCCTCCTCCTCCTCCTCCTCCTCCTCCTCCTTCTCCTCCTCCTCTTCCTACTCCTCCTCCTTCTACTACTACTACTACTACTACTACTACTACTACTACTACTACTACTACTATTACTATTACTACCAGCATATTTTCTATGGTGTTTCTTTCTATAATTCATTCCTAACTTATTTATTTCTTTAATTCCCACATTTTTGTTGCCTCTCATCATCATCAGAGAGAGAGAGAGAGAGAGAGAATAAAGACAAAGTGACAGTAATTCTGGTGACCTCACTCCTCCTCTTTCCCTCCATAGCCTTGAGGTCACCACGCCACGCCCTTAAGGTCACCAGTTTCCCAGTCACAGTTCCCACAGAAGCACCAAGACCTGGTCGCTGGTGAGGCCGTGGTGATCCCCAGTGACCTGTGTCTTGTGATAGGGTCAAGGGACAAGGAACTAGGAAAATTTATCAGTCCTTTCTGTCTCTTTATCTGTTTCCGTCCCATTTTTATTTATTTCCTCAGATTTATTGTATTTTAGTTGTAATTTCAGTTTTCCTATTTGTCTGTCTTTCTGTCTGTTTGTCTGCCTGTCTAGCCACTCTGTTTGTCTGTGTGTCTGTCTATTTACTATTTCTTTTCAAGTTTCTGTGATTTGTTGTAAGAGAGAGAGAGAGAGAGAGAGAGAGAGAGAGAGAGAGAGAGAGAGAGAGAGAGAGAGAGAGAGAGAGAGAGAGAGAGAGAGAGAGAGAGAGAGAGAGACAGACAGACAGACAGACAGACAGACAGACAGGAAAGACAGATAGAGAGATTGAGGCACGAAAGGAAGGAAGGAAAATGACAGGAAAAGGAACAAGGAGGAGGAGGAGGAGGAGGAGGAGGAGGAGGAGGAGGAGGAGGAGGCAAAGGAAGAGGAGGAACTTGAGGGTCACTTAGCCATTACTTCCTCTTTTTCGAACCATAAATCAAGAGGACACGTGCAAGGGGCGCCCAGGTCACCTCCTCCTCCTCCTCCTCCTCCTCCTCCTCTTCCTCCTCCACCTCCTAATCCTCTTCCTCCTCCACCTCCTCCTCATCCTCCTCCTTTCCCTCCAAGTATCTTACCTCTTTTTTAATTCCTTTCCTTTTTTCTTCCTTCTTTTTCTTCCTCATTTTTTCCTTCCTCTTATTCTTTTTTATCATTAACGATGCTGAGAGAGAGAGAGAGAGAGAGAGAGAGAGAGAGAGTGTGTGTGTGTGTGTGTGTGATAAATTATGAAAGAAAACGATAAAATTAATGAAAAATGAAAGAAAAGAACGAAGGAAGTAAAATTTCAGGCAAAACAAACACAAACATCCAATTAAGTTATTCAGATCTACAGGAAGTTAGTCCCTCCTCCTCCTCCTCCTCCTCCTCCTCCTCCTCCTCCTCCTCCTCCTCCTCCTCCTCCTCCTCCTCCAGTGATCTAGAGGGTCAAGGATCAAACACCAAGAGCATTTAGGCACATCCGGGTGTGTATTCCCTCCCCTCTCTCTCTCTCTCTCTCTCTCTCTCTCTCTCTCTCTCTCTCTCTCTCTCTCTCTCTCCTTCCTCTTTCCCACTTGTTTTATTTTTTTTCCTTCTATTTTGCGTTTTCTTATTTTTTTCCTCTTGTTTGTCCTTCATTTACCTTCCTCCTTTTGCTCTTCCTCTTCCTATTCTCATTTTTCTTCTTCCTCTTCCTCCTCCTCCTCCTCCTCCTCCTCCTCCTCCTCCTCCTCCTCCTCCTCCTCCTCAGCTTGAACTTGACTTCAGTTCACGACACAGAGAGAGGAAGAAAACGGAGAGTAAGGGAGGAAGGGAAAAAAGGAGGGAGAGGAGGAGAGGAGGAGGAGGAGGAGGAGAGTGGGTCCTTCCAATCGTAAAATCAGAACCAATCAGCAAACAGAAGGAAGAGTAAGAGGAGGAGGAAGAAGAGGAGGAGGAGGAGGAGGAGAAGGAAGGAGGAGGAGGAGGAGGAGGGAAGAAGTTTTTAGAAGATGAGAACAAGGAATCTGAGGATAAGGAAGAAAACGACACAAGGAAAAAAGAACAACAACAAGAGCAACAACAACAACAACAACAACAAACAACAAAACAACAACAACAAATATAGACGAGAAAAACTCAAAAAAACACCATTTAAAACAAGAACAACAACACAAAACAACGAAAACTTAACAAGAACAACAACGAGAAGAACAAGAGACGCGTCCATCACCACCATTATATGAAGAGGAGGAGGAGGAGGAGGAGGAGGAGGAGGAGGAGGAGGAGGGGGATGCAGCAGTGTTTACAGTGAGGAAGCAAATATTTACAGCACGCAGCCTTTCCTCCATGAAGTTCCTCATCCCAACAATGATCAATCTCATGCGAGGAGGAGGAGGAGGAGGAGGAGGAGGAGGAGGAGGAGGAGGAGGAGGAGGAAGAGGAAGAGGAAGAGGAAACAGAAGAAGAAGAAGAAGAAGAAGAAGAAGAAGAAGAAGAAGAAGAAGAAGAAGAAGAAGAGGAAGAGGAGGAGGAGGAGGACTTATATAGAGTAGGAGATAAAGTGTTTTTCTATCCCATCAAATTCAAGTTTTATAAAAGGTTCTTCTCTTTACGCTTCAAATCCTTCCTTCTCTGACAAATGAGGTTCTTCCAGTATCAATGTCAATGCTTAGATCACTTACTTGAATTCAGATTAACTCCTTCAGTACCTGCCCACATTTTTTGCCTTAGTTTTGGGTATGATTCGACGATTTTATTTACATTAGGAAGGGTCTATGGAGGTCAGACATCATCATCACCACCACTGTTGTCATTCATGTTTTCATCGTCACTGCTTACCATTCCCCGCTCGTCTTTCAGTGTACCAACATTTTCAGACTTCACTATTTTAATCCCCCACATAAGTTTCTGAATCTGTATAAAGTCATCAAATAGTAAGCAGAAAGAATATGAAAGCTTGTCATGGTACTACAAGGGTTAACAGTTTTAGGTGCGATTAGACCATTTTACTTACATAAGGAGGATTCTATGGAGGTCAGAAGATTAATGGCTACAGTCTTCACTATTTTAACCCCCCACATAGGTTTCTGAATCTGTATAAAGGCATCAAATAGTAAGCAGAAAGAATATGAAAGCTTGTCATGGTACTACAAGGGTTAACAGTTTTAGGTGCGATTAGACCATTTTACTTACATTAGGAGGGGTCTATGGAGGTCAGAAGATTAATGGCTACAGTCTTCACTATTTTAACCCCCCACATAGGTTTCTGAAGCTGTATAAAGTCACTAAATAGTAAGCAGAATGAATATGAGAGCGCGTCATGGTACTGAAGGGATTAACACTATTGATTCCTTTCACTACCAGTCAAGTGAATTAAAAGGAAGTTTGATGGTTTACTATTTCTCTTGCTATTCTGTCTATTTGTGTTATTTACTTGCTTTTCTTTACTCTTTGATTCATTGATGTCTTTTCCCTTCACATAACATTCATTAACAACGACGACCAAATTTAACTTTTTTTTTTTATTTATTTATTTTTTGTGGCGACCAGATTTTTATTCATACATTCCAAATTTTTCAAAACAGACAAAAAAATGGTTTAGATTCAAGAAAATAGATGCACATGGTGGAAGAAGTAGAAGAAGAAGAAGAAGAAGAAGAAGAAGAAGAAGAAGAAGAAGAAGAAGAAGAAGAAGAAGAAGAAGAAAATAAAGAGAGATGCTGAAGACCAAGTGCTTTCCCAAAATACGAGAGGAAGACTTGATTGGCAGGCAAGTAATGAAGTGAAGAGAGAGAGAGAGAGAGAGAGAGAGAGAGAGAGAGAGAGAGAGAGAGAGAGAGAGAGAGAGAGAGAGAGAGAGAGAGAGAGAGTAAACAGAGAACGAAAAACGAGAAAATAGAACCAGCAAATAACGATAAATGCAAAAAAAGACAAAAAGAACGAAGAGAAGGAAGAACGGAAAAGGAAAAGGAAGGAAGGAAGAAAGGAAGAAGGAAGGGAGAAGGAGGCACGAAGGGGCATAATTCCTTCATTAGGGGCGCCGAGGCCGTTAGCACAACAGGAAACAGATCCAATACCTTCACATAAGGAACCGCTCGCCCCTCAGACCATCCAAGGCACCCCAACCAGACCGTGGCACTCCCGCCCTCGGTCCCTTGGTGCCAACCCTCTATTGTTCCCTGACCTAAGGCTCATTTCACCCCCAAATAGGAAGGGAAACTCAAACTAACCTTCTCTCTCTCTCTCTCTCTCTCTCTCTCTCTCTCTCTCTCTCTCTCTCTCTCTCTCTCTCTCTGTGTGTGTGTGTGTGTGTGTGTGTGTGTGTGTGTGTGTGTGTGTGTGTGTGTGTGTGTGTGTGTGTCTTTAAATTATACTGTAAAGGATGAGGAGAGAGAGAGAGAGAGAGAGAG
>NC_059269.1:18541128-18551128 GCF_017591435.1 Portunus trituberculatus
TCTCAACCCTATTTTCTCCATTAAGTTTATTCATCTTCCTACTTCTTCAACAAGACTAATTATCTTCTCTTACCCTAGACCTCTTGTTTCTCCAAGTCCACTCTACATCTTCCACTTGCAACAACTCCACTGTCCTTATCCTCTGCTCTCTCCGCTGCCTTCATCCCGCCACAAGTCAGTTACCTCGGACAATGGAGATCCCGTCACCTCAGTCTTACCAAGCGGCCCCTCGTCTCCCACTTCTGCAGGCCCTATCTCGCGGGAACAGCTCGCTTTCTGGCCTCGTTATCTCATATCAGTCCGGTTTCTCTCTCTCTCTCTCTCTCTCTCTCTCTCTCTCTCTCTCTCTCTCTCTCTCTCTCTTGTCGGCATGTAAAGAGCATTAAGGAGACTTCACTGGCGAGGAAATTGCTCTCTCATCATAATAATATACTGTACCGTCTCTCTCTCTCTCTCTCTCTCTCTCTCTCTCTCTCTCTCTCTCTCTCTCTCTCTCTCTCTCTGATACTCCTTGTCCTTTCCTTGCGTGTTTCTACTTAATCTTTGTCTAGTTCACTCCTAAGAACTAGCAGGGATGTTGTTATTCGTTCTTCCTTTGTGATCATTTGCGATACTCCTCCCCTTTACTCCCTCCCTCGTGTTTCTCTCCACTCCCTGGCTAGTAGTACAATTCCTACGTCTGCTTCCACCTCTCCTGTCCGTACATTAGATATCCAAGTTACTGTGCATCACGCAAATTGCCTCTTACGGATTAATAATAGCCGTGTTCCTGCTTGTATCTTTTTTTGGGGGTATTATATTGTATTGTTCCTCTAGTTCTATCTCTCCTGCTCCTCCGCCTCTTCTTCTTCTTCTTCCTCTTTCTTCCTCCTCCTCCTGTCTTATTGGTCGTCTTTTATATAACGAGAGGCAACACAAGGCAATTATTGGAACACAGGTAGAAGGCCCACCTGACCACACCTGTGATGACCCTCCTCCTCCTCCTCCTCCTCCTCCTCCTACTCCTCTTCCTCCTATTCTCACGATGCGGTTCTCTCTCTCTCTCTCTCTCTCTCTCTCTCTCTCTCTCTCTCTCTCTCTCTCTCTCTCTCTCTCTCTCTCTCTCTCTCTCTCTCTCTGCATGCACGTACAACGCCAATAATTTTCTCTCTCTCTCTCCACCATTTCCTTTTTATTTATTCATCTATTTTAATTTCTTCTCTTTGTTCTCCCTCAGAATTTTCTCGCTAATTAAGGAGTGAAAATATCAATTAACTCTTACCTTGGAAAGTGAAAACCGCGGAAGATACACAGCAAATAAGAATATACGATAAGATAACCTGACAGAAGGCCATTGGGTTTTCAAGTGGCAATCCTTCTATAATAAAATAAATATACGTATATATATATTCACATCCACCTATCCCTCCTTTATATAAATTTGTCTAGTGTTCTTTTTTAAGCCTTACTGACTCACTAACCTGATTTATGAGTCTATTGGGATATCTATCAGTGAGTAAGCTATTAATGATGAGTGAAAATGCAGATTAATTTCACACCTGTTGGCTTGAAGGTTATTCTAAGACGGGATGCACACCTGGTCACGGTATTGTTAACCCCTTCAGTACTGGGACGCATATTTACCGTGAGTTTTGGATATGATTAGCCGATTTTTACAATAGGATGGGTTTATGGAGGTCAGGAGATTGATAGCCAGAATCTTCACTATTTTAACCCCTTTCAGTACTAGGACGCACCTTTACCATAAGTTTCGATATGATTAGACGATTTTATGATTTTATTTACATTAGGAAGGGTTTATGGAGTTCTTAAGATTAATATCCAGTCTTCTCTATTTTAATCCCCACATAAGTTTTTTGTCGCTGTTTAAGATCACCAAACAGTAAGCAGAATGAATATGAAGACGTGTGGTGGTAGTGAAAAGATTGAGTCCAGAGAGTATATTCAGAAAAGCCTTGCTCTCTCACCAAGACAATTTTTTAAGTCCCCCAGAGACGACTAGCAAGGTTTTCAAGACAGTTTCTCCTCATGATATAGTAGAAATCTTGCTAATCCATCACCAGAACCATAGAAATACCCTTAAGAATATGAGTATCTTCAACTAGAGCCCTTGAAAATAATCGTCGTGACAGAGCAAAGCGTCCCTGAATTCGGATCCAGATCGCAAACCAGTGAGCGACCGTCATCGTGGTTTGTGTTGTAGTTGGAGCCGTTTATAATTCCCGTGGTTGTGTGGTTTGCAGATTCGACTTGCAAATAGGAGACTCACGGTTCGGTTCCCGCCCCCCCCATCTCCCACACACAGGAAGGAACAATTGCAATGGACACCGCCACTTGGTACCACCGCCACCACCACCACCACCACCACCATCGCCGCCGCCGGCATCTTTACCCCCTTCTCCTCTTCCTCCTCCCCCTTCTCCTCCATCATCACCACCACCACCAATACTTCCACCTGAACCTCTTTCTCCTCTTCCTCCTTCCCCTCCTCCTTCTCCTCCTGTACCACTACCACAGCCTCCTCCTCCTCCTCCTCCTCCTCCTCCTCCTCCTCCTCCTCCTCCTCCTCCTCCTCCTCCTCCTCCTCCTCCTCCTCTACCACCACCACCACCACGACTATTCAAGCGAAACCACAGAACCTACACCATCATTAACCAAACACACACACAACACACACACACACACACACACACACACACACACACACACACACACACACACACACACACACACACACGAAAAGACCAAGTAAGGAAAGGTTTACAATGTATCAACTTGATCTGCTCTCTCTCTCTCTCTCTCTCTCTCTCTCTCTCTCTCTCTCTCTCTCTCTCTCTCTCTCTCTCTCTCTCTCTCTCTGATGACCTTCACCACAAATAGTTTCACCACCACAACCACCACCACCACCATCACCATCACCATTATATTCCTGCCTTTTACTGCAATCACCTAATCATCATCATCATCATCATCTCCTCCTCCTCCTCCTCCTCCTCCTGCTCCTCTTCTCTTCCTCTTCCACCACCACCACCACCACCACCACCACCACAGGCCACGATCAAGACAAAGCACAGTTGCCATTTAAGAAGAGAATCCCTTCC
The DNA here is from genome assembly GCF_017591435.1 of Portunus trituberculatus. Taxonomy (NCBI): domain Eukaryota; kingdom Metazoa; phylum Arthropoda; class Malacostraca; order Decapoda; family Portunidae; genus Portunus; species Portunus trituberculatus. Next base: position 18,544,230 of record NC_059269.1, read on the forward strand.
AAGTTTTCCATAAGATACAACATGAAGGATAACAAGAATTCTGGAATTTAACTTTGCTTTTCCTTATTCTTCCTTTATTCTGTTATTTCTCTTGTTATCTTCTATTATCTGTGTCTTTCTCTCTCTCTCTCTCTCTTTTCCTACTTCTTCAGTTTCACATTTTGCTAATTTCTCATTCGTGTTTTATCCTTCTTTATTCTATCTATTAATTTCTAAAACATCTCAATTTTTATTCACATTTTCCTTTCTCTCTCTCCCCTTGACATTTTTTCTTTCTTCATTTCTTTCCTAAATCAAACTTCTTCAAACTCCTTTGCCTTCACGTCCTTGTCTATGCTTCTATATCACTCCCATTTCCCTCCTTCCACCCTCCATCCTTCTTTCTCCTTTAATTCCTCCTACAGAAAAAATCCTCCTCCTCCTCTTCCTTCTCCTCCTCCTCGTCCTCCTATTCCTCTTCCTCCAGTTCCTCCTTTACCACATCATCCCTTTTCTCCTCTCTTTTGCCCTTGTTCCTCCGTCCTTCCATTCCTCCAGCGAAAAACATCCTTCTGCCCCTCCTCCGCCAAGTCCCTCCATCTCTCCCTCCCACTCCCTTCTCCCGCCAACTCCCACCTCTCCTTACGGTCACTCTGCCTGCTTCCTAATAATTTGACATGCAAATGCACGCAATGCAGCGCCATGCAAATGCAAACGATGTTGTCATGAAAATACGTGCTTGATGGTAGTGAGGACGGCGGCTGTGCGGGGAGGAAAGTAGAAACGAGGGAAGGGAAAGAGAAATATAGAATGAATATAGTACAGAGAGAGAGAGAGAGAGAGAGAGAGAATATTTTGTACGTGTAGTTACATGCAAGACTTAATCATATACACACATACACCAATTTATTCTGAGACACTTCCACGCCGCAGCTTACAATGTTTACTGTTCAGGGAATTTCAAGGCTGACTTATGGTTCTAGCGACAGATTAACAAGCTTTCTATATTACCAGAAGGAGAAACACCCTAGTGGATCCGGCAAATCATCTTTATGGGCTTTGAAAACAGTTATGGTGAGAGAACTATTTCAGAATACAGCCAAACAAATCTCAACCAGGGTGGCAAGGCATGACAGGGGGCGGCAGGGTGGAGGAGGAGTGGGTTGCGTGCAGTTGCCATCCTGTCACCAAGCCACGCCTGCTCTAGTGGGCTTTGGCATCACTGCAAGCGGCCCTGTAGCGGCAATGAGTTCTCCTGCAGGTGGCGCCCCCCCTGTGGTGGCAAGGGACAGCACACCACGGCTACTCAACCTGTCGCTATCAACAATGCGGTCTCCTCTCTCTCTCTCTCTCTCTCTCTCTCTCTGCACATTGACGGTCAGAAATCGAGCAACATACAATTCTTTCTGTTTTTAGTGCTTTCCATCAACCTCATGGCTTAGAGAGAGAGAGAGAGAGAGAGAGAGAGAGAGAGAGAGAGAGAGAGAGAGATGAAATATGCAAAGAGCTGGAAGTGAGGCGTGAGAAGGTCGGTTGATTACTGTGAGGTAAAGGGGAGCGAGGGAGAAAAAGATGGAAAGGTAAAGGAAGGGAAAGGAAGGGAGAGATGGAAGGAAAAGGGAAGAGAAAGGGAAGAGGACGGAAAGGGAAAGAAATGGAAGGAAATGAAAGCAAAAAAATACATAAAGGATAATTAATGAAAGATGAAGAAAAGGAAGAAAAGCAACAACAACAACAAGAACAACAACAACAACTACTACTACTACTACTACTACTACTACTACAACAACAAAAGACGATAAAGCAGAAAACGGGAGGGTGAAAGGAAAAATAGTAATATCAGAAAAAAAGAGAGAAGAGGAAGAAAAAATAACAATGAATAATGAAGAGAGAAAAAAAAGACAAGAAACAAGATTAAAAATAGTAAAAAAATGAATAAAAATCAGAAAAGAAGAATAAGAAACAAATGGAGGAAGAAAAGAAATAGAGAAAAAAAAAAGAAAGTTACAGGAGAGAGAGAGAGAGAGAGAGAGAGAGAGAGAGAGAGAGAGAGAGAGAGGTGAGCGAAGAGCCAGCTGGCAGTCTGACACTCGCCGCCACAAAAACAGTAAACAGTAGCCGCGTGGTGACTGGCACTGGCACCCCTGGCATCCTACCCCAAGGTGAAGGCCGTGGCACTCCCCCTCCCATCCCCCATTACGTCACCTGTGTACTGCTGCCGTCATCACTGCACAGGTAACGCTGGTAATGGGCATGGTGACGGTGGGTGGGGAGGATCTTTCGTCTTTACTATATCATGTCTTGTAGGTTAGGTTAGGTTAGGTTAGGTTAGGTTGGGTTGGGTTGGGTTGGGTTGGGTTAGGTTAGGTTAGGTTAGGTTAGGTTGGGTTGGGTTGGGTTAGGTTAGGTTAGATTAGGTTGGGTTAGGTTAGGTTAGGTTAGGTTAGGTTGGGTTAGGTTAGGTTAGGTTAGGTTAGGTTGGGTTGGGTTGGGTTGGGTTAGGTTAGGTTGGGTTGGGTTGGGTTGGGTTAGGTTAGGTTAGGTTAGGTTGGGTTGGGTTAGGTTAGGTTAGGTTAGGTTAGGTTGGGACAGGTTAGGTTAGGTTAGGTTGGGTTAGGTTAGGTTAGGTTAGGTTAGGTTGGGTTAGGTTAGGTTAGGTTAGGTTAGGTTAGGTTAGGTTAGGTTAGGTTGGGTTAGGTTAGGTTAGGTTAGGTTAGGTTAGGTTGGGTTAGGTTAGGTTAGGTTAGGTTAGGTTGGGTTGGGTTGGGTTAGGTTAGGTTGGGACAGGTTAGGTTAGGTTAGGTTGGGACAGGTTAGGTTAGGTTGGGTTGGGTTAGGTTAGGTTAGGTTAGGTTGGGTTGGGTTAGGTTTTCCTCCACTTTCTCTTCTCATCTCCTTCAGCAGTCTCCCAATTCATTCAAATCACTTATTACCACCACCCTCCCTTCTTCCCTTCCTCCCTCTCCTCTCCTCTCTCTCTCTCTCTCTCTCTCTCTCTCTCTCTCTCTCTCTCCATTGAACACGTGAAAATTGCTTGTATTCTCAAGTTGAGGGCAATTATTTGATGAAAGGTTTCTGATAATGATCCATACGGTTCCTCTCCCTCTCTCCCTCTTCTCCATCCCTCCCTCCCCTCCACCTCCTCCATCCCTACTTTGATCCCTTGTTCCCACCTACTTTCCCTCCTCCAGACCCTCCTTACATCTCTCCCTCCATTCATTGATCCCTCATTCTCTCCCTCCCTCTCTCCATCTCTTTCTCTCTCTCTCTCTCCTCCCACTTTCTCTCCATCTTTCTCCCTCTCCATTTTTATCATATCCTTTCTCTCCCTTGGCCAATAGTCCGCTACCTCCTTTCTTCCTCCGCCCCTCCACTTACCTACCTCCCCCTTTCCTTCTCTCCCTCTCCCTCTCTCTCCCTCTCTTCCCTCCAATTTCGTAATCCAGGGAGGCCTCTCTTGAAAATTATTGTCTCCACGTGCTCCCAATTTCTCTTCCTCTCCTTCTCTCCTTCGATTTATCTACTTATTTCTTTTCTTCCTTCTTTTTCCCGCTTCTCCCTCGTTCTCTCTTTCTTTCTCTTTTTTTTTCTCTTCTCTTCTCTATTGACTCAGTTTTCGTCCTGCTTTTCCTCCTTCGCCTTCTCATTCTTCAACACCTCACAAATTCTTAGTCCTGAATTGTTATTAAAATCTTGTAAGTGTCATTGAAAGCTTTGGTCTGTGAAATGCTGGAGTCATAAGAGCTAAAATTTTCAGATACAGTGCAATAAAACATTAGTGAATAGATAGAAGAGTTAATTGGAATATAGAGATAAGAGGAAAATACAAACTAAGAGAAGAGGTGAGAGAGAGTACATAAGAGACAGCTGCAGATAATACAATGATTCTTTTCTTTCTTCCCCATTAGTGATGTCAGAATCCCTATCAATCAGTCACTAGAACCATTAAAAAAACACTGTAGAAAACCCACAACAACGCACACTATAGCTTTTGATGCATTAAAACTCAGAAATGCAGTCACAATTTTGGATAAACGTCTAATTTATGTGTATTTAAGCTGTATTATCAACTACAGAACTATTATAACACTCTCTCTCTCTCTCTCTCTCTCTCTCTCTCTCTCTCTCTCTCTCTCTCTCTCATATGAAAACCTCACGTGTAGTTGAACAGTTCCTACCTCTCTCACAGTCACACACCTTGATACCACGCCAGGTAACTCTTACTATAGTACCTCACCTTCTCCCCACACCCTCCCTGCTCTCTCCCTCTCACCCATCTCTCCCTTCCTTCCCTCCTCTCCCTCCTCTCGGCTGGAAGGGATCATCAAGGGACAACCCACAACATAATCGCGCTCGTCACTCGGAAAATGGGAGGGTGAATATCTAAAACGCCTTCTTGTAGTGACGGGGCGGCGAGGTGGAAAAGTAGTGACCGCCCGCACCGCCGCCGCCGCCGCCCCCGTGAGAGAGAGAGAGAGAGAGAGAGAGAGAGAGAGAGAGAGAGAGAGAGAGAGAGAGAGACGGGGAGGGAGGGATATGTGTCGATGTTTAAATGATTAGAAAATACAAAGTGTAATATTTCTGTTGAAGTTTCTGTCTCTCTCTCTCTCTCTCTCTCTCTCTCTCTCTCTCTCTCTCTAGGTTACGCCCTACATGAAGTAAAATTCTCGTAAGATTCCCGCATAGCTATTCCTCTCCTTCCCTCCTCCGTCATTCCCTCACTCCCCCCTCTGTCCCTCTCCCCTCCGTCTTTTGGCAGGAGCTCAAGTCGGTCGCCCTGCCTCCCCTCGTCACCCTCATTCCTCCAAATCACGTCCCCTCGCGTCCTCTTCCCCTCTTCTCCACCCTCACCTTCCCTTTCTTACTCTTGTCCCCTCTCTTCCTGCTTCCCCTGGTCTCCTCCCCTCTTGCTTCCTCCTGATCTCTCCCAACAGCTTATAGTCAAATTGTCATTCTAGTTTTCTGGTTAATTTTCTTTGTTGTCGTTGTTGAGTTATTAGTTTTAATTCGCTCGAGTTTTCAATTTATTTGCTTCCTTGTTTGTATCTTTTTCTCATAATTGGTCCCTGTTCCTGTTTCCTTTCATTCCTTCCTATTTTTTCCACTATTCATATCTCGTTATTCTTTTCAGTTTTGTTCTTATTTCGTACAGTACCTTCATTCATTTCAACTTGCCATTCGCTTCTCCTTCCATCCATCCCTCTTATCACACTTCATTCACTGGTTCCCCGTTCCTATTTTTCTTTATTCCTTCCTGTTCTTTCCACTATTCATGTCTCGCTGTCAGTGTCTCTCCTTCTGTCCTTCCTTCGTGCAGTACCTTCATTCATCTCCACTCTCCCTGACGTCTCTCCTTCCACCCATCGCTCATATCTCACTAACACCAACCACTCCATTGACCTACCACAACCAAGCTTTACTCTAGCCACCAACACCTACATACACCCACCGCACTCTCTTCTACTCCCTTTCTGCTTGCCACCAAATCATGACACTGAAGTTCGTATTCTTAAACACTTCTGTGTTCCATCTTCATTCAAGAAGGTTTATTGAAATTCACCAGTGTTTTTTTAAGGTGTTTTTTTTATGGTTCTAGAGGCAGACTGACAAGATTTCTACATTATCAACTGGAGAAACACTCTTGAAAACCCCGCTAATCATCTCAGTGGCCCTTGAAAATAAGCCATGGTGAGAGAGCAAAGCGTTTCTGAATACAAGTAATACACTAACACAACCAAGCTCTCTCCCGCTATACCGCAGTACCATCACATCACACCCCTGCCACGCCCCAGCCACATCCCAGCCGCCGCCGCCATCCAGACCCCGCCACGCCCAGCCCCAGTCGCCGCCATCACCGTCACGCTCATAGCCTCCAGCGACCCTCAGATCCGGGGACAATCAAAGGGATCGCACCAACCAGCGGCCGCGGCGGGGCTCTGGGCGGGGCCAATTATTTGATACCACATAATCAAACCACAATGAAGATGGCGGAGGTTCACAGACGAGGTGTGCAGTACGGAAGGTTCCAGTTTGCCTTGTGACAGCTTTGGGTTGGGTTTTTACGGTTCTCAAGGGTTTTTTTTAAGGGGGTTTGAAGGGGTTTTACTGAGCGGGGGTCAGGTTTAGGGTTAGTAAGTTTTTTCGTTCTTTCTCTCGTTCCTTACCTTCCTTCTTCCTTTCCTCCCTCACTTCCCTCTCCTCCATCCCTTCGCGTTTCTTACCTGTGGAAGAGACAACGGACGTAAATGATATGCAGTTTTAGAGAGAGAGAGAGAGAGAGAGAGAGAGAGAAGGCGTATGAAGTAAGTATGCTCTCTGTAAAATATTGAAAGAGTAGAAATACAATAAAGGTTGATAAACATGTTAGAAGGAAAAATAAATATGATTTCAATTTTACTTTCTATTTTTCTCTCTTCTATCTCCTCATTTCTCCTTCACCTCCTCGTCTCTCCTTCCTCGTTCCTTCGTTTCTTTATTGTCTTATTTTTCTTCCCTGTTTATTTTCCTTCTCCTTTTCCACCTCCTCCTCTTCTTCTCTTTCCTCTCCCATCCCCTCATTCTCTCCTCTCCCCTCCAGTCCCCAGTGTGTCGTAGATTAACTGGTATTTGACTCAAGCATTCCTCTCCTCCTCTCCTCCTCCTCCTCCTCCTCCTCCTCCTCTTCCTCCTCCTCATATTTCTCTTTTATTTTTTTCATTGGTCTTATTTCATTTCTTTTCTTATGTTTATATTTTCTGTTTTAAATGTTTTAACTTCTTCCTCTTCTTCTTCTTCTTCTTCTGCTTGTTCGTCTTTTTTCTATCATTCTTTATCCTCTCTCTTTTTTCGCTTTTTTTATATTCTTCCTTTTGTCGCTTCATCCTTCACATCCACCTCTTGACTCCTCCTCCGCCTCCTCCTCCTCCTCCTCTTCCTCCTCC
>NC_059269.1:18556128-18653628 GCF_017591435.1 Portunus trituberculatus
GCAACACATCATCACTCTTACGTAAAAAACACGAAAAAAAAAGAGAGAACTAAGAATCTCAAAACAGAAACACCTCCATCATTTTTCTCTCCGTTGAATCTTCCTTCGTGGCGAGTCGAGCTGTCTCCTCTTCACTCGTATTCTTTCCCATCCCCCTTACAACACTACGCACGGCCACGACCTGCCTATTTACGACCCTCTGCTCGTCCCTAATGACTTTCCTTTGTTCTCATTCAACGCCTCGAGGCCGCCGCTGCTGAATCGACCCCACCACCACAACCACCACCAACACCACCAGCAGTGCCGCCTTGTAATAAAAAGAACAAGACACACTTCGTTCATAATTCTCCCCGTCGCAGTAAGTAGCATAAAACAACTAGTAGAATCCACTCGAATATATATAACGTAGCCAAACTACTACTGGCTTTCTGTTGTAAATACCCATTTATCAGATGTACCAGAGCGGCCGCGGGGATATATTTATATGTAACATCACTTAATATCCACACCATTCGCATTGCCAAAGTGTTTCCCTATATTAATCAGCGTCCGGGTGTTGGCAGCGCGCGCCCTCCCAGTATTAATGTTGGTGGGTCGTCCGTCAGCCACCGAGCGCCAACAAAGCAGAGGCGCGCCACCATCAAACGCTCCCTCATCGCCGCCCCGCGCAGCCTGATGAGATTAAAAAGACGTTTTTGCCAATGGCCTTCCACGCGCTGCTGATGGATTTTTGCTGACGAAGAAGAGGAAGAGGAAGAAGAAAAGGAAGGGAGAAGGTAGAGGAGGTGGAAGATGAAGGTGGAGAAGGTGGAAGACGACGATGACAACGAAGACAAGGAACACAGATGAAGAAGAAGGAGCAGCAACAGACCTGTTAGTTCTTACAAGTGCAGGTAGAAGAAACACATAAAAATGGAGAGTAAACACCAACAGACGTAAGAGGATATGTGTGGCCTTCATTATCTAACGTACAGCCGGAGAAATACTGAAGAAGAATGCTCCTCCACCCACCGCTCCTTTCGAACTTACAGAAGAGTAGAAATGATAACCTCTGTAACAGCACGGAAATATCACAGCCAAGAGAAAGAAGAAAAGAACCATCACTATTGATAATTGTACCTAATCATCGGGAACCAACACCTAAAATAAAGCAAGAAGAGAGAGAGAAAAAAAAAGGAAGAGGCGGAAAAGGAAAAAAGCGATAGAATATAGGAAAGGAGAAACATCGCCTATTATGAATATATCAGAATCAAATCTTACTAAACAAACGAACTGGATTGGAAAGAGGGGGAGTAGAAAGGAGAGAAGAACATCGAAGATCATTCAAGTGTTGGTGGCCTCAAAATATGGACTTTATGCCAACCTCCCGCCACGGTGAAGCAGCTGATCAACTTCTGCCTGACTTGAATCTGCCACGCGCCGCCGCCTGCCTTACAATCCCTCAGTAAATATCATTGAGGGACTAAATTCACGAGCTACAGCCCCCCGCCCTCTCTCTCTCTCTCTCTCTCTCTCTCTCTCTCTCTCTCTCTCTGCTCACACAATCCGATAGAGAGAGAGAGAGAGAGAGAGAGAGAGAGAGAGAGAGAGAGAGAGAGAGAGAGAGAGAGAGAGAGAGAGAGAGAGAATGAAGAAAGAAGAAAGAAAATGGGTAGTCAGATAAAGAGAAAAGGGAGGAAGGAAGGAAGGAAGGAAGGAAGGAAGGAAGGAAGGAGAGGTGGAATAGAGAAGGAGAAAGAGAAGAATCTAATTGATTGTAATAATAGTTTTGGCACTACAATACTAAGAGAGAGAGAGAGAGAGAGAGAGAGAGAGAGAGAGAGAGAGAGAGATGAAGGATAGGATGTCATGCAGTGAATCAGTCCAACACGAGACAGACAAACACGGACAAAAGCTACACCAAGGCACACATTGTCACCGCTTCCATTACTCAACCTGTATATAAATCTGACTCTTGGCTGCGGCTCCTTCCTTCCTTGCTCTGTTTGCTCGCTCCTTCCTTCCTTCCTTGCCTACTTTACCCCTTCCTTCCTTCTTTTCATTTTACACTTCAAAAAATCCTCCTTTTTTTTCTTTCTTTCATTCCTTCATTCACTTTAAAAAATCTTTCCAGCTTTGTACTTCCTTCTAACTTCTCATCTCAACAAGAACACAATTTAAAATCCTCCAGTCTTTGTAAAAACTCAAGGCGTTTAAAAATACAAACCCTTGTGTCACATTACCAAGTCTTCCATTTAAGGCGATTTCTTTGCTTGAATTTATGTGTAGAATAAATGATAATATTCTAAGGCTGTGTTTATGATTATGAAAAGGAGAACTGTCACTATATATTTCTAGTTAATGTATGAAGCTCTGTGGATTATATATTTGATGACTATATTAATTTCGTTTGCCTAAATATGTATATACTTGGTGAAGTTATGCGCACAGGATTATGGGAAGCAGTGTGTGAGTTGATTGTGGCTTATAAACTATCTATTCATCCACCTATCTATCTATCTATCCATCTATCTATCCACTTACCTATCTTAGTGATGCAGACACGTGTACCTGGAGATGTTTTAGGAATCTTTCGCCCAAAACTCATTTTACCACGACACTTTCACGACAGAAGAGAACGAGAACGAAAATGAAAACTCTCTCTCTCTCTCTCTCTCTCTCTCTCTCTCTCTCTCTCTCTCTCTCTCTCTCTCTCTCGTTGGCAATTATCCCCACCGTCCATCATATTCGCGCCAGGAGATTAACTCTTTTGCCTTTCTACCTCGCACACTTTTTTACTCTCTCTCTCTCTCTCTCTCTGATGTTTTTTCTACACTTCATTTCATATTTTCCTTATAATGGCAATGTTTGAGAGTTAATTTCTAATATTTCTTCACTTGCGTCTCTTTCCATCTTTTATTTATTATTTATTTTATTCCCGTTTCTATGTTAAAAAGTTATGCTCTCTAAGGAATAAGTATTTTGTAACTACTCATTATTTCCTTCCTTTCTCGAACTTTCTTCCAATCATTTTTATTCATTGTTCGTTTTCTTCTTCTTCTTTTTTTCTATTTCCTAATTCCTATGTTCGTTATTTCATTACTTTGTTTCTTTTCGTATCCTTCCAATCCTAATATCTCACGTTTATTCTATTGTTCCTTCCCTACATATATAAAATTTCTCATCCTTCTAGTTATGACAATTGCTCTCTCTCTCTCTCTCTCTCTCTCTCTCTCTCTCTCTCTCTCTCTCTCTCTCTCACATCCCTACCTCACACCTTGCTTACTAACCTGTATCTCCACTACCACTTTGCCGTCTCTTGGTCTATCCTCGCAGCTACACACACACACACACACACACACACTGACAACTCACTCACAGCTGAACGCCGCCTCTCGTCGCTCGGGTCTGCCTTGTGATCGCCAGATAAGAAGGTGATTCATGGTGCGAGTGTCTCTTCATTGCGCGAGATTCAGAAGGGAATGAATAGAGCAAGGCGAGCGTGTACGAATAACGCTGCCAGGACGAGTTATTAGCCTGAGGGTGATCGATGTGCGGGATAATTATATTTCTTGGAGAGAGAGAGAGAGAGAGAGAGAGAGAGAGAGAGAGAGAGAGAGAGAGAGAGAGAGAGAGAGATGAATGGTGTAACTGCTCTTTCTCTTCCTATAATTGTTGCTTCTATTACTATTTTTGCTGCTTCTACTGCTACTACTACTACTACTACTTACTACTACTACTACTACTACTACTACTACTACTACTACTACTACTCTATCTATCTGTCTGAGACTTTATATATTCAACAGTTATGCCCAAAGCTTCTTACGAGGGTGACCATACACACACACACACACACACACACACACACACACACACACACACACACACACATTCCACCCACACACATTCCTACCAAAATAACACAACAACATCACCTCCACCAAGACAACACCCTCCTCCTCCTCTTCCTCCTCCTCCTCCACGCCCACGGCACCGCCCTCGCCGCCAACCTCCGTGACACTTACAAACAACCTTAAACTGAAGACAAAAAGCGGCTTGGCATATGATGTGTCTTTCGCTCCTCGTCGAGAGATAAATTAAAGAAAATGCGAGGATGAGGACGAGGGAACAGCACGGAGTAGACCACAGCCAGCCAGTTACCCAGCCAACCAGCCAGCCAGCCAGAGAGACAGACAGACATACAGACAGATAGACAGTCAGACAGCCAGCCAGCCAGCCAGCCAGACACACAGACAGCCAGCCAGTCACCCAGCCAGCCAGATAGACAGACAGACAGACAGACAGATAACCAGCCAGCCAGCCAGCCAGACAGACAGCCAGCCAGTCACCCAGCCAGCCAGCCAGCCAGCCAGCCAGACAGACAGACAGACAGACAGATAGCCAGCCAGCCAGCCAGCCAGACAGACAGATAGCCAGCCAGCCAGCCAGCCAGACAGTCAGCCTCCTCATCAAATTCTCGACTTGAGTAAAAATAACGATCAGAACTAAATAACCAGACTAATCCCTCGCTGCAGCTTGGTTAATCTATTAGTAAGTTGCTCCTTTACCAGTGTTGAGTGGACGCAAGGCTGGTATGTTTTGTTTTTATATTCCATGTGGGCTTATCACGGGAATTAATGAGCTAAAGGGGATACTTTTTGAGATACGAGAGCTGTGAATTTATCTATTTGTATGGGTACTGAAAGAATCCCTCAAAAATAACGTGAACATACAAATAAATACATGAATGATGATGATGATGATGATGATGATAATGATAATAATAATGATAATAATAATAATAATAATAATAATAATAATAATAATAATAATAATAATAATAATAATAATAATAATAATAATAATAATAGTAGTAGTACTTTCCTCCTTCTCTTCCTCTTTCCCCTCAGGTATCATTCATTGACCGAGGAAGTTACTACAGCATTTTCCTCCTCCTCCTCCTCCTCCTCCTCCTCCTTCTGATTCACCGTTTCATTCAGATATCATCCATTGGCAAAGTGATACAATGAACCGTTCTTCTCTTCCACTTCCTCCTCCTCTTCCTCCTCCTTCTCCTCCTCCTCCTCCCTCTAATTCACCATTTCATTCAGATATCATCCATTGGCAAGGCTGGTACAGTGAATCTTTCTTCTTCTTCCTCCTTCTCCGCCAGCTCATTTTCATTCAAATAATCACTGGTATAAGAAGCTACTACGAGAAGCTGTTGCTATTTATTTTCCCAGTGTCGTTGCTGTTGATTACATAACTTCTGCTGCTGTTGTTGTTGCTACTAACCGTACTTCCGCAGTCTTCGTTGGCAAAATTGATAAGGATTTTAATGTTATTTTTTTCTAATATAGTAATCATCATGCCTTTTGTTCTCTAATTTATTTTTATTTTCATTTTTTTTTTTAATGATTCACTACAGTTATGTATTACCAAATTACTCTTCTTCCTCCTCCTCCTCCTCCTCCTCCTCCTCCTTCCTGTCTCTCTTATCTGTAGCCAGTTAGAAATAGTTACCAAACAACCTCGAAAGCATCAAGAGGTCTGTTGCTGTTTGGCTTTCCTTTGTATTCTTTTGTATTCCTCCTCTTTCTCTTCTTTCTTCTCCTCCTCCATCCATCCATCTTATAAAGACAAACAAACCTCTTGCTGCTCGTTCATCTTTTGTGTTCAGTTGTGTTCCTCTTCCTCCTTCTGAAGATATCAATGAAAGGGAAGAAGAACACAATTCTTAGTCTTACTCTCTGCCTCCTCTTCCTCCTCCTCCTCCTCCTCCTTCTTCTTCCTCCTCTTCCTCTTCTTCAATCAGATATCAATGAAAGAGACTAGTTTTCGCTGGCCAATTCAACTTCTCTTCCACCTCCTCCTCTTCCTGAAATCATTCATTGGTAGCTTGCGTACTTTTTTGTAAGGCCAATAATTCACCTTCACCACCACCGCTACCACCTCCTCCACCTCCTCCTCCTCCTCCTCCTCCTCCTCCTCCTCCTCCTCCTCCTCCTTGTTTTCATAGAGGTCATTCATTGGCACTAGATGTTTACTAATATAAATTTTTCCTTCCTCATTCTCTCTCTCTCTCTCTCTCTCTCTCTCTCTCTCTCTCTCTCTCTCTCTCTAATAGATGAATAGAATAAAACACTAAATTCAGTGTGTGTGTGTGTGTGTGTGTGTGTGTGTGTGTGTGTGTGTGTGTGTGTGTGTGTGTGTGTGTGTGTGTGTGTGTGTGTGTGTGTGTGTTTGTTTGTTTGTTTCCAAACATACAAACAGTAAAGGTAAGACAAAAAAAAAAAAAAAAACGAGTTGGAGGTGGTGGTGGTGGTGGTGGTAGCGGTGGTGGTGGTGGCGGTGGCAGTGGTGGCGGTGGTGGTGGTGGCAGAGGTGGCAGTGGTGGTGGTGGGGGTGGGAGTACGAGGGTGATTCCTTAACTTGAAAAATGATTCCCCTCGCGAAGACATTTTTCAGCGACAGATATTCCTGGCGGCGAAGAGGACGAAGGCGGAGGAGACGATGCACAAGAACAAGAAGAAGAAGAAGAAAAAAAAGCAGTGGGCTTGATCAATAGCACTAGGCGGTGACCTGAACGCCTCACGCCCTTATTGGATGAACCTCAACTGTATACCCGCCGTGATTGGTCCGCGAGGCGTCACTCATCGCACACAGAACCCTCGCACGTGACATGAAGCTGATGATGTGGCGAGAGATGCTGGACTCCCCTCCCCGCAGCCTCTCCCTCCCTCTCGAGCAGCGCCACGGGGTAAGAAAAACGGTGCCAGCGAGGTAGGGGCGGCGGACCTCATCACCTCCAACGACGGCGATTAATAGTTCATGAGGGGACTTGCGGGGTCGGGAAGATGATGGAGTCTAGCGAGAGGGGCAGAGAAGGAGGTAGAGCGAGACACAGAGTAAGGAAGATGGAAGGAAGAGGGAATAGGAACAAGGCATGGAGGATGAAAGGAGGAAAAAATAAGATGCATGGAGGAGGGAAGGAAAAGGAACAAGATAGAAAGAAATGAGGAAGAAAGGAGAGATAGGAAACATGGCAAGGAGGAAACAAAGAAAATGAACAAAGCAAGGAAAGTTGGAAAGAAAGGAAGGAAAAGAATAAAGAGACACGGGAAGGAGAAAGAGAGAAAGTACCGAAACTAACCTGGATTTAACGCAGAGGATGGAAGGAACAAAGTAAGGAAAAAGAAAGGAACGAAACCAACGCGGAGATGAAACATTAAAGGGCACGGAATTGTTACCCTGGCCCGCTGGAACTACTGGCACTGCAGAACACAGCCGCACCACAACAAAGCATCACATCAGGGAACCGTATTCACATAAACACTTCTGCGCTGCACATTGAGATTTCTAGTGACAAAATAACACGATATCTACAATACTAATAGGAAAAAAAGCCTTGGGAACACAGCTAAACACTTATATGGCCTTTGAAAACAGTCATGGTGAGGGAGCAAAGTCTCGAAATACACTCAATAGACAGCAACCACACACACACACACACACACACACACCACTGCACCGCCAGACTGGACCGCCTCACCCTGCCGGTCATCCATCACGTCGCCTTATCACCGTTCGAGTCATTAGCGCCTTTGTCCCTCGCGGCAGTTTCCTGTAAATTCGGCGACTGTTGAGGAGAACATTGTGCCGATAACACGACGTGGGAGAGCGGGGAACCATGACCCGAGGGAGCCTTACCCGGGGGACAACCTGGACACGGTCATCTTTCAGGGCGTGGTGACCTGTGTTGTGGTGACCTATACGAAGTGTGACATGTAAGGCTAAAAGGAAGGAGGAGCGAATAAGCTGTGACGTGTCTAAAAATTGGTAACTCACTGGCGATTGTCTGCATGGAGACTAAAGAACACACACACACACACACACACACACACACACACACACACACACACACACACAAAAGCGTTGGAGAAAAGAAAATACCAGAAATAGTAAAAATATAAAAACAATCTTACTTTTTCTCTCTTCCTCTATCATAGTAAGCAAATAAAATCGAAATCAAGCAAACACGACAGAGAGAGAGAGAGAGAGAGAGAGAGAGAGAGAGAGAGAGAGAGAGAGAGAGAGAGAGAGAGAGAGAGAGAGAGAGAGAGAGAGAGCCTAGTCAACATAGAGTAGGAAACGGACGAAGGAGGAGGAGGAGGAGGAGGAGGAGGAGGAGGAGGAGCAGCGTATGGATGGATGTTTGATGTATGGGCGTAGTTAGGGAAGCAAATGACAGCGTGGCGGGTCGGCATGGCTGTTACCGGCACAACCAGGAGCATAATGACCCTCGCTAGTTACTCCCCGTGTTAGATTTATCGGAAATTTATACTGGCGCCGACCCGATTACGCCCCACGGCAGCCGGTAGCCAATTTACGGAAGGGTCATGATGAAGGAAGGAGAAGAAGCGCCTGGTGGTGATCGCTTGGCTCTCTGCTCTCACCACGACTGTTTTCAAAGGCCACAGAGATGATTAGCGGGGTTTTTAAGAGTATTCCTCCAGTTAATAATGTAGAAATCTTGTCACTCTGCCTCTAGAACAGCAGGAACAAAAACACCTTAAAAAAACTTGTGTAAATTTCAATAAACCCTTTTGAAACAGTGAAGTTGAAGCTCAGAAGGGTTTGAAAATACGAGCTAGTAATGAAGAAATCTTGTCACTCTGCCTCTAGAACCGCAAAAAATCTTGTCACTCTGCCTCTAGGACCGCAAAAACAAAAGTACCTTAAAAACTTCGTATGTTTCAATAAAGCCTTTTCAAACAGTGGTGGTGAAGTACAGAAGGGTTTGAGAATACGAGCTTAAGAGCAAAAAGGAGAGCTAGGTCGACGACAAGCACATGGGTTTGTCTCGCTCCTCATAATCCCTTAGTTACTTGGACACATTTTCGCCTTGAGATTTGTGTACGATTAGACCATTTTATCGACATTAGGAAGAGTTTATGGAGGTCAGAAGATTAATGGCAGCAGTTTTCACTATTTCAATCCTTCACATGAGTTTCCGAAGTTGTATGAAACCACCAAATAGTAACCAGAATGAATATGGAAACGCGTCATGCTACTGAAGGGGTTAAATATATATTGTTGTGAAGGTCCTTTGGTGATATCTTCCAGTACGATAAAGATTGTTTACTTTTTTGACATACACAAATAATGACACACAGGAAAAAGATATTACACCAAAAAAATGAAGGAACTGATGAAAGAAAAAAAAATCAAATCACAGGGAAAAAGAATATACACAGAGAGAGAGAGAGAGAGAGAGAGAGAGAGAGAGAGAGAGAGAGAGAGAGAGAGAGAGAGAGAGAGAGAGAGAGAGAGAGAGAGAGAGAGAGAGAGAGAGATAAATTAACAAAAATGCAGGCGCGGAAATCGTAAAAAGAAGAGGATTAGGATTAGGATTAGGAAGAGGAGGAGGAGGAGGAGGAGGAGGAGGAGGAGGAGGAGGAGGAGGAAGTGGCACAAGATTCCCACGCCATTCAAACCTAAACGGAACAGATACCAAGAGAGAGAGAGAGAGAGAGAGAGAGAGAGAGAGAGAGAGCAGCGTGGCTACCTGTTTGACCTCTAATGTGAATTATTCTCCCTTACGGCCCGTCAGGTCACGACATCCTCTCTCTCTCTCTCTCTCTCTCTCTCTCTCTCTCTCTCTCTCTCTCTCTCTCTCTCTCTCTCGTTTATGTTATATCTCAAGCAAAAAGCCCAGTTTTAGATTTGATTAAGTTATGCTATGAGAGAGAGAGAGAGAGAGAGAGAGAGAGAGAGAGAGAGAGAGAGAGAGAGAGAGAGAGAGAGAGAGAGTCGAAACACTCGAATACATATACATTAAATTAGATATAATCTGGAGAATGGAAAGAAGAGAGAGAGAGAGAGAGAGAGAGAGAGAGAGAGAGAGAGAGAGAGAGAGAGAGAGAGAGAGAGAGAGAGAGAGAGAGAGAGAGAGAGAGAGAGAGAGAGAGAGAGACAAAAAATGGAAATAGAAATGAAGAGAAAGAGGTAAAGATAATAAACGATGGAAGAGTGATGAGATGTGGGAGAGAGAGAAGGAAGAAACACCCGTCAGACGCTTCCCTCCATCCTTCCCTCCTTCTCTCCCTCCCTCCCTTCCCTCCTTCTCTCCCTCCCTCCTTCCCTCCTTCCCTTCCTCCAACACGCCAATAAAGATTCAAAGGCAACACAAGACACAGTAATTTACAGCAATTTTAACATACTGGCTTGGGACAGGATGGCCAACCCATGATGATGATGATGATGATGATGATGATGATGATGGTGGTGGTGGTGGTGGTGGTGGTGGTGATGATGGTAGTGGTGGTGGTGTACATGTAAATCATTTTCTTGTTCTTGTTTTCTTTTTTTTATGTTGTTGTTCTCTTTGTTATTTTGGTGGTGATGGTGGTGGTGGTAGTGATGGTGGTGGTGGTGATGGTGGTGGTGATGATGGTGAAGGTGATGGTAAGGTCGATCCCTTTACTGATCTACTGAATGAGGAAGAAGAAAGTGACTAATCGATAATGAAAGACAAAATGGAGGAGGAGGAGGAGGAGGAGAGAGGAGGAGGAGGAGGAGGAGGTAATGGTAGTAGCCATAAGGGTGATGGAGGCAGGTGGTGGAAAATAGCGATGAGTGGTGATGGAGGAGGAGGAGGAGAAGGAGAAGGAAGAGGAGGAGGAGGAGGAGGAGGAGGAGGAGGAGGAGGAGGAGGAGGAGGAGAAGATGAGGGAGATGGTGGTAGTATGACTGACGACACATCTCCTCCTCTCCTCCTCCTCCTCCTCCTCCTCCTCCTCCTCCTCCTCCTCCTCCTTCTTTACAGAGAGAGAGAGAGAGAGAGAGAGAGAGAGAGAGAGAGAGAGAGAGAGAGAGAGAGTTAATCATTTCGTTTTACCATTGCCACTCTTACACCTGGCGGTCTCCCTCCCACTTTCCCTCCCTCCCTCTCTCCCTTCCTTCCTTCCTTCCTCGCCAGTGTCACTTTACCAATACCTGTCACCAAAACCACCACCACCACAACCACCACCACCATCACCACCACCAACACGGCTCCTGCAGCACACAGACGGATACACAGACAGACAGGCAGACACACAGACAGACACCTGCTCGTTGTTGATTTGCATATCATGACCTGTGGGTGTAGGAAGGCAGGCAGATAGACGTAACCCTGCAACCACCACTAAACCCTCTTATGAACACTAATATCAGAGGTGTAGGGGCCAGCAGCGCACGCCACCACAGGCTGCTTCACTCACCCCCGTCAGTCAGTCAGTCAGTCAGTCACCGCTCGCTGCCTGGTACTCGTAAACCTATCATATCCGACCGTCAAGTAACACTAAGGCGGATCCAATAGTAGTTTTAACAAGGATTTTCACTCTAGTGCATCTTGTCACTAAGAGCCACATCACCACAGCCGCACAGGAGCCCCGCGTGCGTCACATCCGCGTCACATCACAGTGCGGAGCGTCATCGCCTCTCTACTAGACTGTCGGCAGCCAACACGCAAGGCCGAGCGAGTCCCGAGGCGGCGACGGTGGTGTTGGTGGTAGTGGTGGGGGTGGTGGTGGTTGGGTCTGTGGTGTCAACGTTTTGTGTGTGTGTGTGTGTGTGTGTGTGTGTGTGTGTGTGTGTGTGTGTGTGTGTGTGTGTGTGTGTGTGTGTGTGTGTGTGTGTGTGTGTGTCCTATATCTGTTTGAAAGAGTGCACTAAGATATTTACTCTCAATTAATTACAATGTCAAATAATTTTTGTCTAAATGTCCATTCTGTCAAAACGAGTCTTGAGAGAGAGAGAGAGAGAGAGAGAGAGAGAGAGAGAGAGAGAGAGAGATAATATCAATAGTGGATGAATTCGCGTCCATCTGAATGCATGGAGGACTGTGATGATGCGTTCAGTGAGGAGGAGGAGGAGGAGGAGGAGGAGGAGGAGGACAAGAACAAGAACAACAGCAAGAACAAGAACAACAAGGCCAAGAACAAGAAGAACAAGAAGGACAAGAACAAGAAGAAAAATGAGAAAGAAAGAAAAGAACTGAAAAAGAACAAAAATAAAAAAAAACAAGAAACGAAAAAGAAATTAGTAGTAGTAGTAGTAGTAGTAGTAGTAGTAGTAGTAGTAGTAGTAGTAGTAGTAGTAGTAGAAGCAGCACTCGAGTTCAAGGTGTAGAGGAAGTGCGGGCATAGCGGCAGGAGGCGGCGTGTAATCAGGCAGTGGAGGGAGTAATCCATCGTATAATTAGCAGGGAAGCATAGTGCCGGCCGCCCCGCGATTACCCACCATTCACAATCCCATGACATCTGCAAACGACGCCAAATAGGACGATATAACTCAAACGGGTTCTTCTTCTTCTTCTCGTCCTCATCTTCCTTTTCTTTTTTTTTTTTTCTTCTCATATTCTTTCCATGTTCTTCATATTCTCTACTGTATTTTTATTTTTTTTTTTTTCTTCCTCTCTCTTTCTCGTTCTTCATCAGGGTTCTTCTTCTTCTTCTTCTTCTTCTTCTTCTTCTCGTCCTCATCTTCTTTTTTTTCTTCTTATGCTCTTTTCATGTTCTTCATCTTCTCTACTGTATCTTTTTTTCTTTTTTTTTCTTTTTTCCATCTTTCTCTTCTTTCTCGTTCTTCATCTTTTTAGTATTTTTGCCTTGTTGTTATTATTATTATTATTATTATTATTATTATTATTATTATTATTATTACTATTATTATTATTATCATTACTATTATTCATTCGTACTCTACCTCTTCTTTCTATTTTTTTTCTTTCTAAACGCATTTTGAAATTCATCTTCATAATATTTTTTTTTCTTTTTCCTCCTCCTTCTTTTCCTCCACACGTAATCCAATACTCTTGCCGAACAGTAATCTCACTCTCCACCTCCTCTTCTTCTTCTTCCTCCTCCTCCTCCTCCTCCTCCTCCTCCTCCTCCTCCTCCTCCTCCTCCATAGTATGACTACAGCTCCGTTCACGCGATATTTATGACTCTAAGCGAGGCACATAATTGGCGTTACATTTTCCCAGAATCATTATCTACGGTCATATGAAAGAAGAAGAAGAAGAAGAAAGAAAGAAAGAAAAAATGAAAGAAAAAAACAAGTGATGATGTTGATGATGAGGAGGTGATGGTGATGGTGATGACTAACAACAACAATGACAATAACAAAAACAACAAGGAGGAGGAGGAGGAGGAGGAGGAGGAAAAGGAGAAGAGGACGACGAAGAGAACGGTAAAGAAAGGGAATGAAGAAAAAGAACAAGAACTCGTGGAAAACAAAACTAGAACAATAAAAAAAAGAAGAAGAAAAGAAACAAGAGCAACAGAAGTCGTAGTCTGAGGAAGAGGAAGAGGAGGAAGAGAAAGAATAAAAAAAAAAATGTAAAGGAAATAACACATCGGACAATACAAGAAGCAATAACCCGCTTCTCTAATTCTACCTCCAGGTATTCATGTCACCCGAGTCTCATTATGACCTGCGCCTGACGAGAACAGTTAAAAAGAATAGTGTCAATACGTTTCCAGCCAGACAAGAACAGAAGCAATAGCCGCCTGTCATTTCTAATCGACTGCAGTTCCACCTGTCAGTTATTCCCGTCAGTTACTGCAGGACCTGTCAATCTCGCTCCGGCAGGCAAGGGAGGCACGGCAGCAAGACGAGTACGGCTGGGAAGTCCTGCAGGTGGAGCTAAACTCGCGCTTCCGAAGAATACTTAGCGATGGCGGCAGACACAGCGACCAATGAGAGCACGAGGTGGCGGGTGGCGGGCCGTGAGTGGCTGTCGGGCCGCCGCTTTCGCTGATGGACACACGGGGCAATACCTTAATCATTGTTATTACCGCCGACCCCAACCCTTCATCCGCTCCGCCGGCAACACATCATGGACGGGGATTACAGACGCCTGCCATTATCTCGGGGCTCATCTCAAAAACAGAGGGAATATTGCGCTTGGTGTGTCCGCAGTACGACGCGAGGGTGACCCGCTGGACGCCCCGACGCAAGGCCCACTGTCCCTTGGCGTGGCTTGGCGAGGTTGCTGGAACACTCACTCACTCTTGGTGCACCGACACACCTTGACAAAATGAAGTTCTGCCCAATCATGAGGTCGATGTTGCTGCGTCTGGGGGAAGGTAGATGGCAGGACTGCATGCGAAAGGCGGCTGATAGTGATGTTTTCAGGAAATTTGTGAGACGAGGAGGATGAGGAGCATTCCACGCTAGAAAATGGCAGGGAACGTGGATGAATGGATGGATAGATAGATAGATGGATGGACAAGCATGGAACCCGGGTACTGACATCCTTGAGTTTTTGCAGCTTTTTCTTTTTATTTTTTGCATTTTGTTCATTGTTTTGAGAGAGAGAGAGAGAGAGAGAGAGAGAGAGAGAGAGAGAGAGAGAGAGAGAGATTTATGCTACGACCTAAAATAACACGCTTCCACTGTCTTTCGCATTATAATCCTCCTCCATTAATCAGCAAAATTCTACTTATACCTTTGAATGAATAAGAGTATCAAAACACCTACCTATATTCGTCAACTTTCTAGGAATCTCTCCATATATCTAACTTTCTGGGCGCAGGATTGTAAGCGAGGTTCCATTTCATTTTTTCTTTCTCTATCTCTCAGTAAGAGGCCTCAACATTAGAAAAATAAGTAAATAAAAATACTTTCTAAATTAACGAAGTGTACAGTACTTTTTGAAAGCGGAATCTAAAAGCAACAAATATATTACTTTCCTAACAGAACGAATGACAAAAAAAATCTTCCTCAATAAAAACTAGTTGAGTAGTATTTCAGTTTTTGAGCACGGTAGATAAAGATGCATGTTATGTAAAAAAAAATGAGAATAACAACCAAAATTTTCCGCAGAACAAGTTTGCAAGAACCTGTCTAACTCTACAAATAACTTTGAGACAATTCAAAGTTTTATGTCAATACTAATAATGTGATGATTGCAACTATAAACACAACTCGTTCATTCACTTCAGTAAAGAACGAAGACTCTGTATAGCAACACTAATAACACACAAACTTAACAACAACTACCTTTTACACGCCCCATGGCAACACATCTTTCCTGTAATATTTGTAAACACTGAACACACACCGACAAACAAACACGCGCCTCACTACAGTGTCCCCATAGACCTGTACTTTCCCCTGTAGATAAACACACACAATGAGACAAGCCTGGCGACCTGTAACTCAGGGTCTGATGTAATAACACTTTCCTGTAGAGTTTGTAAACAGAGTGAACAGCCGCCGCCAAACGCACCAGACGCGCCGCCTCACAGACCCGCGCGCCGCTCTGTTTACTAACACCCGGGCACACAAGCCGGCCGGGGCAGGGATGACCTCCTCAAACTGTCCCTAACACTCCCTCGTCCCTGCCCGGCCGCTTTGTTCCATATCAGGTTGTCTCTGTTCCTTTACTAGTGGGTCCTCAGCCCGCCACTGTGTTCCCTCCCTTGTCTCTGGATCAAGGAACCTTTGTACAGTCGTGGTCACAAGTGGAGTAACCGGCACTCATTTCTAGTTTTTCTTTTTTTTTCACAACTTTGAAGTCATCTGTTGTGCTAATAGTTTCCTTAAGAACTCTGACACTTGGCAGATTCATAGAGAAGGAAAAAGCGTTTAACACTGGAGCTGAATGTTACTCGACTTCTGACTGTGAGCATAGAAGACCTCATGTCACCGCCGACAAGCGTGTAGGTCAAGACCGACACAGCAACACACGCCAAGCACTGACCTGTTTGAACTGCTCCTCGAAGCTCCAGGACTGCTGACTCTGGTGTGGCTCGGGCGTATGGGAGGGCGTGCGGGCGCCGTTGCCCGAGGAGTCGCGAGAGCCAGCCGAGCCGGGCGTGGGAGGCATCTGCGTGGTGGGCGGCAGGCCGACCGTGCTGGGGATGAAGGGCAGGTGTGGCCCGGGCGGCACCAGCGAGGGCGGCCCGCCGCCCCGCATGGCGTTCATGAGTGCCTGTGGCGACGACAAGAGCGACTCTCGCTGGCGGTGCAGCGCCTCCGCCCGCAGCACCAGGTCGCGCGAGTCCTCCTCCCCGTCACCGTCCTCCTGCGGCAGACACACACAGCGTCAGCAAGGCATACCACTCACAACAAGCAACACAAAAAACCCACACGTATTTACAGCACACCATCCAAGTCGTGCAACATTAATGCCAGACAGCTCCCATCCATCACAGCATTCACACAATACACCACTGACGCTAAACAACACACGTATACCATGCAACACACACACACACTATAATAATGTCAAACACAACTTATAGCACACAAAATAGCTATGCACACACACACACACACACACACACACACACACACACACACACACACACACACACACACACAATTACTACTAAGCCACCACTACTGCTGCAGCTGCTGGGACAGGAATACCAGGACATGAAAGACAACAGCTAGCAACACATAAAAGCATCAATTACGAGGCACACAAAGAGACTGTTAAGGCCAGACAGGTGTTGTTTTCACACCTCCCCGCAACACCAAAGCTCTTACTCCACACCTTGCACTGAAATTACATCGAATTATACTAACTTACGTACACACCTGCCGCCCCCCTCCCCCCATCTCTCTCTCTCTCTCTCTCTCTCTCTCTCTCTCTCTCTCTCTCTCTCTCTCTCTCTCTCTCTCTCTCTCTCTCTCTCTCTCTCTCTCTCTCTAAGACATTTCCCACCTCTATAGACAACATCTCAGTCATCATCATCATCATCATCACTATCTCTCACTACCACCATCATTATCATCACAAAACACCATTGTAATCATCACTACTCATCATTACTCATCACAATCATTTACTGTTCATCACTCACTGTCATTCACTATCATCACCACCACTATCATCACCTCTCATTCATCACTCATCATTATCATCGCCGTTCATCACCATTCATTATCCCTATCATCGCCAGCCACACCTTCATTCACACCTGATTAATTTACTTTCCTTGCACTGAAATTATACAACCATGACAAATAAATAAGTAATAATAATAGTACTTAAGTAAATAATATAACCATGACAAATATATAAGTAAGTGCAGACGGATATAAACTTATTAATACTTTATCATTCTCTTGCATATTTTTCCTTTCGTTTTTCATTTCTCAGTTTTCCCTTCCCTATATTTTTTTTCTATTTATTTCCTTAACCCCTTCAATACTGGGAAATATTTTTTACATTGAAGTTTGTGTACGATAAGATCATTCTATTGACATCAGGGAGGGTCTATGGAGGTCAGAAGATCAAAATAGCGAAGACTGTAGTTTCTGAAGCTGTACATAACCACCAGATAGTAAGCAGTATGAATATGGAAACGGATC
This sequence comes from Portunus trituberculatus, assembly GCF_017591435.1. Taxonomy (NCBI): domain Eukaryota; kingdom Metazoa; phylum Arthropoda; class Malacostraca; order Decapoda; family Portunidae; genus Portunus; species Portunus trituberculatus. The sequence continues at coordinate 18,573,484 of NC_059269.1, forward strand.
ATGGTACTCAAAGGCTTAAACTAAAAAAAATAAAGCGCATAATATGAAAATTGTTGACTTAATATATACTGGTCTGACTTTCTTTACATCTTAAACTATTGAAATAAAACAAACACTTGATACGAAGACCCACAGAAAACACACATACATACATACGTATATTAACACGAATAAACCTAGTTGGCAACAAAGAGGCAAGAGTGAGGAGGGAAAGGGGGAGGGAGGAAAGAAGAGGGAAATATGATGACGGGAGAGGAGAGAGAGAGAGAGAGAGAGAGAGAGAGGGGAGGAAAGAGAAAGGATCAAAATGTACTATTGGTTGTGATGAAAGAGGGAGAAGGGAGTGAAGGAATGGATGATGTTGGGGAGGAGGGAGAGAGGGAGAGGTGGTGACAGAGTAAAGGGGAAGGAGGGAGGTAAGGGGAGATGGGAAGAGGGGAGTGGAGGGTAGAGGAAAGTTAATGTTAGGGACGATGAGAGAGAGAGAGAGAGAGAGAGAGAGAGAGAGAGTTATTTTCCTACCATTCCCTCCTTCTTTCTTCCTTAAAATTAATATGCAAACAACAATCACTCTGAACCACTCACATTCACTTATTCATTCTCATGCTCTTCTTCCTCCTTCCCTCACACACACACACACACACACACACACACACACACACACAAGCCATCAACTATACATAGACAATTAATTTTCGCTTCCTCCTCCTCCTCCTTCATCTCCTCCTCCTCCTCCTCCTCCTCCTCCTCCTCTTCCTCCAACACCTCGTTCCTTTTCAGAGGCGACTGCACTTCTCTGTTCCCACGAGCATAATGAAAGCAGAATAATATCACACGGAAGGTGAAAAAAAAAAGAAGTGGGAATGGACGCAGGCACCGATGAATTCCCGGAAAAAAAAGAGACAATTTCTGGAGAGAATGTTGGTGTTTACGAAGCTCAAACTCCGTAATTCGTGTCATTTCTTTCATTTATTTGTTCCACGTTGGCACACTGACTGAATGTGTTTGGTGTGACTAGTCTTTTCTGTCCAGTTGCTCTCTCTCTCTCTCTCTCTCTCTCTCTCTCTCTCTCTCTCTCTCTCTCTCTCTCTCTCTCTCTCTCTCTCTCTCTCTCTCTCTCATATAAGCATTATACTTAAAGGCCATTGAGATGATTAGTTAGATTTTTCGTAGTTTTTTTCCGGAATAATTACGCGGAATCCTTGTTAAACTATCTTTAGAATCATGAAAAGTAGCCAAGATAGGATACTTATACAGAATCTTTGTCAAACCGTCACTAGAACCAAAAAACATCCTTGGAAACCTTCATCATTTCCACAAGAGCCTGTTGAGAGAATGCACCAAAACATTTCAAGATCACGTAGGTACCAATGACTCGTCCCTATGCACCCCAGTCCAGTCCAGCCAGTGAAGCCAAGCCAAGACAAGCCAAGCCAAGCCAAGCCAAGGCAAATCAAGTTAACCCCAGCCAGTCAAGTCCTTCTCATATATTCGTCCCCCGCTTTAATAAATAGCTCATCCGTTAACATTAGTTTATTCATTTGCTTTTGATCCCTTACACATTCACGTCATGCCGGTGTCCATGACGGTGCACTCGTAGCCGCTGCGCCCCGTCATTAGGCGTCGTGTCCTCTCAGGGAGTTCGTCGCGGGGCGCTTAGTTGCCGGCAGTTGCCACACGCACTCGCTTCTCTACCTCTCGCCCTCTCTCCTTCCCGTTCCCTCACCGCGCTCAAGATCAATCACGTAAGGTACAGTCGCATGCAGTATTCATTTGGCGCTCACAATAGCCACTAAATCATCGGCGATATTGACGAGTCATGCTTATAATGCACACTACAAGGCCCGTGTCCCAGATGGAGGCGCATTACTCACCGGGAATATAAATAAAAATCCTCACTTTACAGGTCGGCCGCACATAGCGTGGCCACAATAGCGCAAGGGACAAATGCATCGTAATATTAAATAAACGCGCAGTTAATATCAGGTGACTATTGGCTAAGGACGAGACCTGCTGTGAGGTACTGACGCCGGCCGCCCAAGCTCCACCAACCACACACACACACACACACACACACACACACACACACACACACAAGACCTGCGCGGCGTTCATACTCCAGACGACCTGAATCGTCAACGCCCTAAAGTAGAAGAGTAACGACAATCCAATACGGGCAGGACACGCACCTCCCTCTTCATCTTGGCCTGCAGGAGGGTGTGGAGGCGGTCGTACAGGTTGTGGCCATTATTATTGTTATTGTTGTTGGGTGAGCCGGGCGGGGGAGTGGAGCCCAGACCGCCTTCCCTCGCCGCCTGGCTGAAGATTGAGGCTGCGGACACTTGCTGGCGGAGTTTGGCTAGAATGTCCTCCCCTTCAACGACTCCCCCGCCCACGCCTCCGTCTGGTTTGAGTGGACTGTCGCGGCCGCCCATCAGACCCAGACTGTCCTCCTGCTCCATGTCTGACACACGCTCCTCTGTACCAGACTGCAGGGAGAGAGAGAGAGAAGGGTGCGTTACTTATTGCTTTGAGAGAGAGAGAGAGAGAGAGAGAGAATGTGTGTGTGTGTGTGTGTGTGTGTGTGTGTGTGTGTGTGTGTGTGTGTGTGTGTGTGTGTGTGTGTGTGTGTGTGTGTGTGTTTGTCAAGTGTCACAATCACAACAATGTCAAGTAAAATATATAAATCATTATCATTAACATTTTTATCACAATAATCATTATCAACATACTTCTCCAACACAGAGTGAGGAAAAGAAGGACGAAAACGAGAAAGGCGAGGAGGAGGAGGAGGAAACAGAAGAGGAGGAGGAGGAGGAGGAGGAGGAGGAGGAGGAGGAGGAGGAGGAGGAGGAGAAGGAGGAGCACCACGTAAACATAGCCACGCCAAGGCCAAACCAAGTTAATTTACATCATTATAACCACACCAAGCGAGCGGGACAACGCTTTCTCGCTCAGTCTTGCCTAATAAGTAATGCGTCAGACTGAATACATCATTTTTAACAGCATTTCTAGCCTTTGTTATGCAGTATTAAACTCTCTAACAACATTTTTATTTATTATTATTTTTAGGAAAGGAAAAAAAGTGAAAGGAAAAAAAAGAATATTACCAAGGAAAACCAAACAGCATCAGACCTTTTGGTCCTTACAACTTTGGTGACTGCTTCTGACTTTCTACTGTACAGGTTAAAGAGATAGGACAGTAAAGCAGAAGGTTCCTCCCCACCCACCACTCCCTCCTGCTTGTACTGGCATAGAAATGGTTGAGAGAAAGCGTCTTGAAATATGAAAAAAAATATATAACATTTTAATAGGAAAAGATTAATGGATGCAGAGAAGATGAAAAGAAGAAAAGGGAAAAGAGGAAGCATTTTCAAACGCTACTTCTATATAGGTGTCAAGAAATTTGTCTCTGAATTTTGGTTAACGCTCATGTCTTTTAGGGAACTGGCAATACAGTGGGCCTTGATTTTTCTTTTCTTTTTCATTTATTTGTTTCCCTTGACCAGCTGTCCCTCCTGCATAAAATAATAATAATTACAATAAAAATATGATGAAAGTAAATTGATTGTGTATGTTCATCCCTTCCATTCAGTAATATCCTTTCTTCTCGCCTTTCTCCCTCTCTCGCTTCCTTACCTTACAAATATATAAAGCGCCTTATTTCTGTTTACCCTTCCATCCTCCCTGCCTCACCTCTACAGTGCCTCTCCTCTCTGCCAACCTCCCCCTGCCTCATCTCTATGTTGCCTTTTTCCCTTTTACCCTACCACCCTCCCTGCCTTACTCACAAAAACCTCACTAGTTCTATAGTGCCTCCATTCCTATCTCCCTGCCGTACTTCCTGCCTCACCTGCACAGTGCCTCCCTCCCTGCCTCCCTGCCACCCTGCCTCTCTGCCATCCTCGCTCAGTGCCTGGCCGGATCCCCACACGGTACTGTCTCTCGCCTCCCGCTGTCATGGCATTTTATCTCCAATATCTATCTGTCATGTCCTCCCCCTCGGTACGCCCTAGCCCTCCTCCGCCCCTGCGTTCTGTCAGCCGCCCCGCAGCTCCGGCCTGATCCATCCCAGCCCACATACAGCGATTACACGAGAAGTCCGCCCGATACCCCGTCACCCTGTTACCTTCTCCATCATGGTTATTTTTTTAATGGAAGCCCAATCCACATTTTTCTTCCCTTCTCTTCCCTTCTCACACCGCCCCGATCTACGCTCTCATCCGCATCAGTGAGACCGTGAAGCGGTTTTGTTGTTTTTTGTTTTATCATTTCCTTTAGTATTATTTCTGTCAGAGGGAAAAATGTATATGATGTAAACGGATGGATATAATGTTGTGTTCTGTGGTTTAAGTTTTGTAAATGTTAAAAAGAAAAGCGTTGGTTTGTGTTTATAAGAGAAGAATTAGAACATAACACCAGCAAAATTTATTACTTATTTTTCTTAGTGTATCTTTTATTGTATTACTATCAACTCATCTATTGGAGGTTTAGGTGGACAAAGGATCGTCATGATACTTTAGGTAAACATAGGATCGTCATTATCTTTAGACTTTAGGTGGAAAAAGGATCATCATTAGACTTCAAGTAAACATAGGATCATTATTGTACTTTACGTAAACATAAGATCATTATCATACTTTAGAAAAACATAGGAACATCATTATCTTTATACGCGCAGCAAAATATCCACACAAAATACCAACTCTGCCATCCATATGAAGAAAGTATCCACACTCATGATTGCAATAAAGTGAAATAAAAACAAAACGGAAAATAAATCAACGAAAAGGGAAAAAAAATATATACTTTTCCTCACTCCTACGACTTAAGTTTCCGCCAAGAAGGAAAACACCTGTAGAAATTACTCCTTATTAGAATATCCTCTTATTTACATTATTTCGTGGGAGAAGAATATTGAGGTGACTCTTCAAAATCACTACGTTCGTGTCAGACTCATCGCCAGGTAAAAATAAAGAAAATAACAAAGAAACTTGATAGATAGAGGAAGGAAAGGAGGAAATAGAGAAGGAAGTGTAGCGGGAGAGAAGAGAAGGAAGGAAAAATGCAGGAAAAGACGGAGATATGGAGAAAAATAACGAAGAGAGAGAGAGAGAAAAAAAAAAAGTAGAAGCAAGGAGGAAAGATAATAGAGTATGACTGGAGGCAATGAGAGAGGAAGAAAACGGAGAGTGAGGTAGGAGAGTGGCAGGGAAGAGAGGAAAGGACAGGTAGTGGCAGCATCACGAGGCAGCGACTTGTCCTAGCTAGAGGCGGTGCAAAGGCTGCATCTGTACACGCGTTCCGTCATTGCCTTGGTCACGAATACTGGCTGGACGGGGGAAGGAGGAGGAGGAGGAGGAGGATAGACAGTTCACGACCCATCCTCTCCACTTCTCCCTCTCCCTCTCCCTCTCCCCCTCCCTCCATCCTGTCACTGGTTCGCCCGCATGATAAATACAAACAAAATTCATTAATGGTTGGACTGTGTTGCCTTCCCACAGCGGGCCGGAGGGTGACCCGCCGCCCACTTTATCAAGGTGACAGCCGCCCACAGCCCGCCCACTGTCCACTCCTGCACTAACTCCCTCCTAGTTCTCTCTCTCTCTCTCTCTCTCTCTCTCTCTCTCTCTCTCTCTCTCTCTCTCTCTCTCTCCCCAAAACCACTCCCTTCATTGCTTTACTATATATTGTATTTTTTTTTTTCATTATGTGTCAAAGAAACTTAATATGGATGAAAAAAGGAAAATAAGAAGGTAAGAAAATAAATACTCCTCCCTGCATTGCTCTACTATATTTGTTGTTAGTGTGTGTGTGTGTGTGTGTGTGTGTGTGTGTGTGTGTGTGTGTGTGTGTGTGTGTGTGTGTGTGTGTGTGTGTGTGTGTGTGTGTGTGTGTGAAGGAGATTTGCTTAAGTGTACCAAGTGGGATAAAAATTAAATAATCTTTAACTTTAAGGTTCCAAAAAGTCAAAGAAATACAAAATGTGTTGATTAGTGTAGTTACAGAGATTGTGTTGTATCCAGTACCGTCACGAAGCTTGACTAAGGAAACTGACATATGTGTACCAAGATGGATGAAAAATATTAAACTTTCAGGTTCTAAAAAATCAAAGAAACACAAACGATGTTGATTGGTGTAGTTACAGAGATTGTGTTGCATCCAGTACCTATAAGAGAAGCCGAATCTATGAGTGATGATATGCAAGAAATGTTGAGGATAATACAATTGATTCTCGTATGCTTATTTGGAAAGATGCATACGAAAGTTGCCTCAGAAGATTCCTACTTGTCTTCTTATTTTGTCTATCTGTCATCTTGTTTACTTGCTTTTTGTTTGCTTTTATGCCTGTATCTGTTTATTTCCCTCCAGGTTAGGCAAGTCTGTCCATAACTTTCCTATCTTCTTTTTACCTGTTTCCTTTCTGTCTCTTTCAGTTTACTCTTCTATCTGCCTTTCTACTTTGGATTACAGAGGTTGTGTTACATTGTTACTATTTTTTCAAGAATTGTTATTGCTACGGTCTATTTCTGTATATCATCCTTCCTATGATTTAAATTCTTTCAAGCAGAAGGTTTCATGACACTTATCCTCCAATATTCGATGATACTTTTACATCTAATTTTGGGCTGGCACCTCATTTTTTGATGATCTTGGCCAAAGAACCTCTTACATATAAAGAAAGAAGAAAAAGTAGGAGTGGGTGATAATGGCATACCTATCTTCTACCTGTCTTCCTGTCAGTTTGCCTGCCTGCCTTCACTCCAGCCCACCAGCTTGCCTCTCTATCTCCGCACAATAAGGTGACGGAAGAAGGTTAAAAGCAGCTCTGCAAACTCTCGTAAACAAAGAGTCGTAAACGGAGAGTTCCTGGTTAACTGCACGCACGAGACGGAAACAGAACAGTGTTATGTGCATTTCCGTAACAAATGATTATGAAAGATCCAACGAATATATTTGAAAACGATTTGAGTTATTTATTCTATTTAATGTTTTCTTGTGGGCTCTTTCGTTCAGGGTACTGCTTTTAAGTAATATTGAAGCGCGAGACATTCAGAAATTGAGATATGCGAGAACTGTTATGTGCAGCAACAAAAAACAATAATTACTGCTGCTGCTGCTTTTTTTACTACTACTACTACTACTACTACTACTACTACTACTACTACTACTACTACTACTACTACTTCTTCTTCTTCTTCTTTTTTACCACTACAACAACTACTAAAAATGAAGCTATAATGAAGAAATACGTAAGAATAAAATGTGAATATATTGTAGTCAAAAACAACTAAAATAACGAAGTACAACGTAAGAAAAGAAAGAATTATGTACACGTTAAAAAAAATGAAAGAAAAAAAAACGATAAATGAAACTGGACAAGAAAAAAGAAGAGGAAACAAATAGAATGAAGCAAGAAGGCACAAAATTAATAAAGTTTGAAGGAAGAAGAATAATTATTGGGTAAAAACAATAACAAAAGAAATAAGCAAGAAATAAAAGCAATGAGTTGAGAGAAACGGTGGGAAGCGGTAAAGGGAGACAAAAGGAGGGATGCAAGACAAAATATGATGAAAGAAAACGAAAACAGTAATAAAAGATAAAAATTAGTGACACTGGAATATATATCTTTTCCTCAACTAACTCCACACACACACACACACACACACACACACACACACACACACACACACACCATGCCCTGTTCCCAGAAAGTGATATTTTAAGGGGGAGCGCCATTAAACACAAGAGCCATAAATCTAATAATACGATTTAATGGCGCTATAAAAGTATGATCAGGCAGCTGGAGACGGCTTGTTGGCTGGCTTGGTAGGGAAAGAGGGAGAAGCTCAAATGAACACAAAGAAAGAACAAAATACCAGCCCTCCGTTCTCCTTAACCCCTTCACTACTGAGACTCGTTTTCATATTCATTCTGGTCACTATTGGATGATTTTCTACAGCTTCATAAACGTATGTGGGGGATTAAAATAGTGAAGACTCTTGCCATTAATCTTCTGACCACCATAAACACTTCCTAATGGAAATAAAATAGTTTCATCATACCCAAGAGATAAAAATGCGTCCCAGTACTGAAGGGATTAATTAAAGAGAATGCCATACGCTTCTCCATTCAGTTTATAGTATGCGACGTGGATTAGCAAAGGAAAATAAAGGAACAAGGAAGAAGGCTTATAAGAGGAAGAGTAGGAAGAAGAAAAGTAGAAAGGAAGGAAGAGAGATCCTTTCACAAGACTTGTAAAAAGGGGGAAGAAAGAAGAAAAGAGGAAAAATAACGGCAGTAGTAGTAGTAGTAGTAGTAGTAGTAGTAGTAGTAGTAGTAGTAGTAGTAGTAGTAGTAGTAGTAGTAGTAGTAGTAGCAACACCAGCAACAAATCTTAACTTTCTTATTTTCCTTCTTCTTGTCTTTCTTCCATAGTTACATATCACAGTAAATAGATAAAATAACAGTGAAAGAAGAAATGGCTAGAAATAAACGAATAATGACACTGAGAGAAAAAAAAAATCTTTAAAAAACCTTTCAAGTCAGTCGAAATTCTATTGTTTTCGTGGAGCATTTCATGAAAGTCACCTTTACGAGAACAATGACCGCTGCTGAGAGAGAGAGAGAGAGAGAGAGAGAGAGAGAGAGAGAGAGAGAGAGAGAGAGAGAGAGAGAGAGAGAGAGAGAGAGAGAGAGTCCTAGTGTTCAAATTTCTTAAAAGCAAACTTTACTTTTCATAAGAATAAAAGTAGAACAAGAAGAAAAGAACAAAAACAAGCAAGAAAACAAAACAAAGACAAAAGAGAAAGCAGAATAAAGAGGAAATCAGATAAACAGAGAGAAAAACAGTAGAAAGAAGAAAAAAAAAGGGAAAACAAATGAATAAGATAACAGAGAATGAAGACAAACACTGGAAATAAGAAAACAATAACCACAAAACAAAGTCATACAACTAAAAAGGAAACATGATGAAAACGTGAGGCAGAACAACACAAATCAACCCAGGGCAGAACATAAACCAGTGACAGAAAACGAACACAACACAACGGCAGCCAACAACGTGAGGGAGATCAACGCAAATCAAAACAGGGCAGAACATAAACCAGTGGTACAGTGGAACCATGCGTGCTTTGGGGTCCGAGGGGTCTCCAAGCACACGGGTTCAAATCCTGTCCACGGTCCGAGTGTAGGTTGGGCTTCCTCACTCACGGCAACGGTTTCCTAGCAGGTGGGATTTCAGATAGGAGGTACCACAAAAATTATCCCCCTTAGCCCATAAATTCCCGTGAAAAGCCCACGTGGTATAAAAGAAAAAGGCAGAATATGAACCAGTGACAGAGAATGGACACAGCACAATAAGGACAGCCAACAGTCAGTCAGTCAATCGGAAATCACCAACAGAAAATACCAAATAGCTCCCCCACCCAAAAAAATAAATAAATAAATGAACGAATGCTAGAATGGACGGAAACTCGATATATAAACAGTCCATGAATTTTTTTTTCTCTCTCTCTGTCTTTTCTCTCGTTTCGTCTTGTCGTTTCCTCTCGTTGTTATTGCAGTTTGTTATCAGAGAACTTTAATTTGCATGACTTTTCTCCTTTTTTTTATCCATTTTCTGTCTCTTTTTCTCTTGCTTTTCTTCCTTCTCTAGAGGTAAATGAATATTGGAACTTGTAATTTAACTTGTCTTTTCTCCTCTTCTACGTCTAATATTTTTATCCAATTTCTCTCTCTCTCTCTCTCTCTCTCTCTCTCTCTCTCTCTCTCTCTCTCTCTCTCTCTCTGTCTGTCTCGCTTTCTCTTTTTCTTCATCTTCTCTTACTTGTTCTGTAAATGGATATTGGAACATCTAATCTAACGTTCTTCCTTCTTCTTCTTCTTCTTCTCCTCCTCCTCCTCCTATCTTCTATTCCAATCTTCTTTTTATTTTTTTTATTCTTTTCTTGCTTTTATTTTTTCTTCTCTATATTCTAATTCAAACTTCCTTTTATCCATTCTCTTTCTTTTCGATTCTTTATTTTTTTCTTCTTATTTAAATCCAATTGATCTCTTCTTCTTCTTCTTCTTCTTCTTCTTCTTCTTCCTTTCTTCCTCCTCCTCCTTATCGGGGCCTCCAATCCAACCTCGTTCCGCGCCAAAAGTGTCCCAGACAGTCGTGGTCTTAATGTAAGTTTAATGAAGTCGTGGTGATGGTCGCTGTTCAGTTGCCAATCTGTCTTTCCTCTCCTTCCTTCTCCTCCTCCTCCTATTCCTCCTGTTCTTCGTTCTTCTCTTCTTTTTCCTTGCGTTTTATTCTTTCCTTTCTTCTTCTTTCTCCTCTTTTGTTCATTGATCCTTTTTTTCGTCTCCTATCAACACTCTCTCTCTCTCTCTCTCTCTCTCTCTCTCTCTCTCTCTCTCTCTCTCTCTCTCTCTCTCTCTCTCTCTCCTCAGGCATAACTTGACATCATTAACAATCTTCTCTTTCTTACTGGTCTTCTTCCGTCACGACCTCCCTTCACTTCACCACACTCACGTCTACACTTCACCACACTTCCCACTTCTCACGTCCACACTTCTATACACACGTGGTTTTACGCTTCAGGAGGCTTCATTTACAGCTACACTTTACCCAAACTCCAGGACTTCACCTCACTGACATGTATCTAGGCTATATCTAAGAGTATAAAGATTAATACGCCCCACACGGTACTTAAGTCAATAATCAACACACTTCTTAGCTCTATATTCGTGTCTTTCTCCTCCTGGTTTTTCTATGCCCTCCTAAACCCTCCCACGCTTCCACGCCCACCATATCATTAAGAGATCATCAGTTTCAGCTGTAAAATCACTATCACTACTACTACTGCTACTGTTACTACTGCTGCTGTCACTCCTGCTGCCGTCTTGTCTACTAACGTCATCTTCTAGACTAGTAATGAGTTGCCCTTTCGCTCTTTGTTTTTTTTTTTGTTTTTATCCTGTCTCGTTTGAGTTTCTATTGTTTTTTTTTCTTTTGTTTGTTTAAGTGTCTTCCTTATCATGTGGTTACTACTACTACTACTACTACTACTACTACTACTACTACTACTACTACTACCACTGTTGCTGCTGCTGCTACTACCACTACTTCCTCCTCCTTTAAGTCTACGGTTCTCTCCCCATCAACTTCAAACACACACACACACACACACACACACACACACACACACACACACACACACACACACACACATGTACAAGAGCGTTGACTTTCCGTGTGTGTGTGTGTGTGTGTGTGTGTGTGTGTGTCATGCGTCATCACCTCAGATTTATTAGGAGGAAAACAAAGAAAACGCGCCGCTGTTGTCACATGTGTAATGGGAGCAGTGTTGAGGCGCCGGGTGAGCTCAACTATCTCTCTCTCTCTCTCTCTCTCTCTCTCTCTCTCTCTCTCTCTCTCTCTCTCTCTCTCTAGTTGCTTCGGATCTCTCTTTCTCTTCTTTCAGGAATGTTAAAGGAGTATTTTTCTTTTTTCTTTTCTTTTTTTCTCTCTGGACTGAACTTTCATGCTCATCATTATTCTTTCTTTATTTTATTTTGTCTTCTTTCTTCACCTTAATTTGTTCTGATGTCTTTAATTTTCATTTTCTTATTATTTTTTGAGACGTTTGATGTTTTAAGCTTTTTTTTTTTTATCCATTCCATTTCTTCTCTTTTTTTTTATTTTTATTTTTTACCAATTTCACATAAAATAAGCTTTATTCATTTCTTTTACAAACTTTATTTTACTTAACTGTCGTTCTTGGAGTGACATTAAGGTGTTCTATTTTCTTTCTTAACCTCTCTCTCTCTCTCTCTCTCTCTCTCTCTCTCTCTCTCTCTCTCTCTCTCTCTCTCTCTCTCTCTCTCACCTCCATTTGTTACAGTCGAGTACATTCAGGAACAAAGCCACTAGTCTATTTTCTCACCATTTTCTCCTTCAATTTCAGGGAATCCCACCTTAATTAATCTTCAGTTACGTGCGTGTGTATGTATGTCTGTTTACATTACTATTTCCACAATACACGACACGACACAGTAAGACACAGCAACGATCTCTTCATCTACCTCCTCCTCCTCCTCCTCTTTCTTCTCCTCCTCCTCCTCTTTCTTCTCCTCCTCCTCCTCTTTCTTCTCCTCCTGCTTCGTTCCTTCCTACTGCCAAATGATAGAGAGAGAGAGAGAGAGAGAGAGAGAGAGAGAGAGAGAGAGAGAGAGAGAGAGAGAGAGAGAGAGAGAGAGAGAGAGAGAGAGAGAGAGAGAGAGAGAGAGAGAGAGAGAGAGAGAGAGAGAGAGAGAGAGAGAGAGAGAGAGAGAGAGAGAGAGAGAGAGAGAGAGAGTTGATTATTTCTCTTGATAAATATCTTCTGAAGAACTGCATCGTGTTACCACCATCACCACCACCGCAGGAAACAACAACACCAATAGTAAAACAATAGTAACGACAATGGCAGTGAAACAATGGTGGAAAGTGACTAAGTAAGTAAGCAAGTAAGTGTGTGTGTGTGTGTGTGTGTGTGTGTGTGTGTGTGTGTGTGTGTGTGTGTGGCGTGCCGTCCGGACATTAAGCGAGGTATCAGCTGCGTGACGTATGACCAGCACTGCAGCACCGCCTCTTCTAAAGCACCGGATACAGGGATAGGAGGCGTGTGTGCTTCACCTTTCCCTCGCCTTGCTTGTCCTTCCTTCCTTCCTTCTTTGCGCCTTTCCTTCACTGTTCTTGTCTTTTCTTTTTTCCTTGCTCCAGTCTATTTACTGTTATTTTGTACTTCCTTGCTTCATTTTCCTTAATATTCCCGTTTTCTTTTCTTCCTTCTTGTCTTCCCTTGTTCCCTTCGTATCTTCATTCATTGTTTCCTGCTTGTCTAGTCAGAGTCGGTGTGTTCATTTTGTTATCTTGGTTCTCTGTATCTCATCTTCCATCATCTTTTTTGTCTTCCTTCGTTCGCTCTTTCACACTTCCTTTCACTGTAGTTGTCTTTCTTCCTATGGTCTTATTTAGATTTAGTCAATATGGCGACTCTTTCTACTTATTTTACCTTTGCCTCACCGTCCCTCTCCTGCAGACAGTATCGCTCTGGTTTTATCATAGTTTTTAAGTTACACAATTGGTTCAAGCGATGAATATTACGAAATCTAGTTTTTATTTACTTTTTCCTAACCTGCAAAGGCGTCTGGCCAACAAGGAACAAAATAATGAGACAGAAATGTGCCTACTCAATATTTTCCTTCCCCAAAATTAACTCAAATTAAGACTTAGTTGTTAGTTTTTTTTTATTGTTTCCGAATAACACAATATTTTTTTTTTTACCTCATTGCAATTCAAACTACATGGTAAAACTGAAGATACATGTAGAAATTATCGCTCACTCATTTGCTCATCAACAACGTCATTCGAGATTGTAACTTAAACTGGCATCACATTTCACCAAACATAAAAGAAGACAGCAATTGAAAGGTTAAGTCAGTGAGATTTCAAGACATTTGTTTTCATCCTTTGGCTATTTCTATCGGCTCTATAAGAACACAGGCGACTGAGTGGGCCTTTTTCTTTATATTTTCGTTGACCTTAGCCAGTCCTCCTCTCTAATATACTATAGAAAAAAAGCAATGTTAGGTGTAAAATTCCTAACTGAATTCACCCGTGAGGTTCAAGTTTCCAAGTCACATGAGAGTTTTCTACGAGAAAAGACAAGACAAGGCATATGTTACATATTTACGCATTCACTTTAAGCACACAAAGGAAGTCGAGGTTGTAAAACACACACGTAGTACAAGGAAAACACCCCGATAACATCACTCATAAGGGCGTATGCTTTTCCTTGTTGTTTATCTACTGCCTCCCTCACTCAGCGCCGTAGTAAAGCTTGCCTGATGATCCCCAAGCATTGTGACGTCACGGTTACGGGAGATGAGTCTAAGGAGAGGACAAAAGTGACGTCAGGTGGGCAGAGGTGGGGAGGAGCGGAGCAGTGCTGGGATGGGGCGAGACTGAGATGGCGCACTGGGGGGTGACCCAACACTTAACCCGTGGTGGGGGGCTGACAAGCGTAGGGAGGGGGGCATTATACCGGCTACACACACACACACACACACACACACACACACACACGACCAGGGTTTCCTTCCAGCCTCAAGCGGTGCCTCGGGCGATTAAGGAAACCGCAAGTACGTTCCGTCCGTTGCTGCGCGTCCTTCACGAGGGGAGGGTGAGGAGCAGCAGCGGCAGTGGCAGCAAAGACAGCGGCAGTCAGCGCCTCGCCCTCCCTCGCCCTCCACATGTAGGGACGTGGGCGCCGTCAGCTTAGCATAAATGAATACTAAACTCCAGCAGTGGACGCCGCCGTCGTCAAACTGGTGAAGTCCGTCGGGCATTAATTTCATTCAGGTGTCACAAAACCCGCGCCGGGAGGAGCCGCTGGCTGCCAGCGCGCGATAACTCCTGCACCTGCGCCACTCCCTCAGGCTTCCCCTTTGCTTCCCTTGCCTCAGCCACAACTACCCACACGCTACACGCCGCCGCCATGCACCCGGGTGAGCGACAGGTCTCTGGGGCTTCGCATCACACCGACACGGCACTGTAACCTGCCTTACCAGCGGCACCTCAATGCACGCCAGGTCCTTCCCTCGCTCCCTATACACGCGGCGAATGCTTAGGGCGACATTCCCACGCTGCCTGTCGCCCGCCACGCCCTAATGTACAAGGTGGCTAATGGCAGTCTTGGTTCGACGCCCGCGACGACCTGTTCCCGTAACGAAGATAACCAGCCAACAGGTGATTAGGATCAGTGAGTTACTGACGCGCCACGCACGCCGCCGCGCCGCACACCGCACCACTGACTGCCTGCATGCCTGCCTGTGTGTGTGTGTGTGTGTGTGTGTGTGTGTGTGTGTGTGTGTGTGTGTGTGTGTGACATGGCTACGATGATGGTGATGATAATGGTGATGATGACAGTCGTGTTTCATGCGAGAAGCAATTTACGAAATTTTTCAGCTGTGGATTATTCAAGCAATTAAGCAACACACGACACACACACACACACACACACACACACACACACACACACACACACACACACACACACACACTAACCTGTCATTGCCTCAACATTTCCCTTCCATTTACTTCATTTTCAAGTAAAACCAACTGAAGAGAGAGAGAGAGAGAGAGAGAGAGAGAAGGAAGAAGTGAGGGGAAGGGCAAGTCAATACGCACAGGATCATAAAGAGAGAAAATGTAAAGCTGTAATTCTTAGTCACGTAACTACTCTTACTTTTCCTTCTTTTTTGCACCATTCCTTTCCTTCCTCATGTTTTTTTTCTCTTTTTCTTTCCTTCTTTTTTTCCCTTCTCTTCTTCTTTCCTTCTTTTTTTCCTTTCTCTTTTTCTTTCCTTCCTTTTTTTTCTCTTTTTCTTTCCTTCCTTTTTTTTCTTTCTTTTTCTTTCCTTCTTTTTTTTCTTTTCTCTTTTTCCTTATCTTCTTTTTTTCTTTTCTCTCTTTTTCCTTCCTTCCTTTTTTCTTCTTGCCAGCGCTTCATCTTCCTTCCTCCATCTTTCGTCAGCCAGTCAGTCAGCCAGGCAAATGAATCAGTCACCAGGCCAAACAAGAAGTCAGTCAGTCAGTCAGTCAGTCAGTCAGTCAGTCAGTCATTCAATCAGTCAGTCAGCCATTCAGTCAGCCAGTCAATCAGTCAAGCAAGATCAATCATCCTACCAGTCAGTCAATTAATGAGTCAGTAACCCAAACACTCAACCAACTTCACCGTCAGTCACTTAGTCAGTCAGTCAACCATCCAGTCAGACAGTCAATCATGCAGTCAATTGGCGTCGGTTTCCACAAGTTTGCTGAAACGGCGTAAGGTGAGTGAACATTTAAGGGACAAGAAACAATTTGAAGTCAAGGTGAAATTCGCCCTTACTGTCTTGCTAGCTTAGAGTTGCGCCATTATGTCATTTTCTGGGGCGAAATGACAAGACAGGTTGAAGGAGAGAGAGAGAGAGAGAGAGAGAGAGAGAGAGAGAGAGAGAGAGAGAGAGAGAGAGGGGAATAAGCAAATGGGGTTATGGAGGGCTTAGTAAGAGGAATAATGGCCGTGCGTTCTTTCTCGTCTTCCTCTTTGTGTGTGTGTGTGTGTGTGTGTGTGTGTGTGTGTGTGTGTGTGTGTGTGTGTGTGTGTGTGCTGGCGACACATACGTACATCTCTCTCTCTCTCTCTCTCTCTCTCTCTTCTCTCCAACTCTCTTCTCTTCCTTCTTCCTCTCCTTTTCTCCACTTCTGTTTCCTCGATACCTTCCTACCTCCTCCTCCTCCTCCTCCTCCTCCTCCTCCTCCTCCTTTTCTACTTCCTCCTCTTCTCCTCACTCATTTACCTTCTCTCCTACTGGTACTGGTGTACTGACCCTTCCTCCTCTTCCTCCTCCTCTTCCTCCTGAATGATTCTTCCCTCTTCTCTCCTCCTTCTCCCTTGTCACTCCATAGCTGCATTCCTTCCGGCATCCATCTCTCTCTCTCTCTCTCTCTCTCTCTCTCTCTCTCTCTCTCTCTCTCTCTCTCTCTCTCTCTCTCTCTCTCTCTCTCTCCAATTCAGTGATTTTTCTTTCATTTTTCATTTTCCTATCTTTTTTTATTTCCTACGTCACTTATTGCACTCACTACTACTACCACTATCACTACTACTACTATTACTACTACTACTACTAACTACTAATTACTACTACCACTACTATTACTACCATAACCTACCATCACACACACACACACACACATACAACGTCCCCACACCCCTTGCTTAGTGTTGTGTCGCGTGCCACGTCCTCCAACACAAGGGAGAATAAATCTATCTGGACTCTAATTGCACGTTTGCGGCCGTCACTCCACTGCGGTCTTGCATGCGACACGCCACGCAGGACTTGCCGGCCAGAGGAGCGACGGCGATGTGAGGTGGAGACGACTTGGCCAAAGGAAGGAAGGGAGGGAGAAAAGGAGGAAGCGAACGTGTTGAGTCCATTGCATACTAAAGAAAGGAAAAAAAAAAATAGAGGATACAGAGAGAAGGTATTAGATTGATTGATTAATTTGACGGAAGAAAACAATTTAAAACAAGGATCGAAATATCAGAGTACAGAATATTAAAGAGCAAAAATATCCAGAGTAAAAGTACAAAGACGAAAATATAAAGGATTAAAATGTATCAAGAAAAGCGTTACCTCTCCCACTCAGAAACAAGTAGGAGCTAGAATCGTAACCCAAACACTTCACGATACACTCATAGCACACACTACAGAATCACAGGCACACCTTTTTTTTAATGTAAGATGGAAAATCCGACCAAGGGCATAGAAAAATTAAAAAGGCTCACTTAGTTCCCAGCCCCCTTGTAAGTCTGATAGAGTTAGCCAAATGTCTTGAAATCCTAACGCTCTTCATGTCCTGCTTCAGATGACACCAAATTCTCACCATGGCGGTTCTTTAAATCTGCAGTGTCTCTTCAGGAATCTCTACTGACACCTTCATAACCTCCTTCTAAAGACGTCTTATGTTTTTTTTTTTTCTTTCTTTCTTTTTTACGCTACTCTGTGTTTGCAAGGTAAGATTAAAAGTACTTCCTTCTTCACTTCCTTCCACTTCCTTTACACATTTCTGATAATCTTCAACACCTTCTTCTCCTTCTCCTCCTCCTCCTCCTCCTCATCCTCCTATATAGCTATTTTCTTCCTTAGTATCTCCTTTTAGCGACTCTCTTCCTCATCGTCTCCTTTACACTCCCTTCTTCCTCAGCGTCTTTATGTTCATCATCTTCTGCAAAACTTCCTCCTTCACAGCCATTTTCTATCCTGACCTCTCCTCCTTCTTGGCCTTCTTCTTCCTCAGCAGCTACAACTCCTCATCCTCTTCATTCTCCTTCTCCTCGACGGCCACTCTTAGAATGTCCCCAGGCAGTGTTTCCAGCGTCACTGATGCCATCTGCGTCTAAACCTAAACAGAAGACTTTTTTACTGCCTGGGATAAACTACTTAGAGTAAACCTACACGGCATAATGGCCCACGTGATCCCTGTTTACTGCTTCCCCAAACCCCAAGTATAGATGTGGTTGGAACGCAGCGCTTTGGGTAATCTTACACGGGCTTAATAACCCCCACTTAATCCCGCTTTAGTGTTTTGTTTTCCCTCTTTTTCTTTTCGAGAACAGACCTCGACGTGGTTGTGACGTTTTTTTTAAATAATTTCCTGCGGTCGACGCGAGGCATCTGGGATGTGGGTTTCCTCTTGGCCAGCCAAAGAGCAGCACCGCAGCCTTCCTCACTGGACAGGCGCGGAAAGAACACGAAGGTTTTTTGAGTCTTTGGTAAGACGGTGAAACTCTGCCTTTGTTAACGAAGAGTACAACAAGCATAGCCGCGATGAACCTGCGGCCTGTTATATCAGTAGACGCAGAGGAATTGCAAACCTGCTAATGGTGTGGGTTACCATTTGAGTACGTGTATTTTCACTAAGGTAGTAGCCACCACCGTGAAGCAATGCAGTCAGCAGAGGCCGCAGCGACACCCTGAGGGAGCGAAACATTGGCAGGGGCGTCGCCACTGAGAGGCGCGGGGGCGGGAAGAGTCCTGGCGGGTCCTGCGGGTTGTCAGGCCAAAACAATGGACGTCCAGGATGGCGAGAAAAGAAAGGAGTGAAACATCGTAACCCCAAATTAGGCCTCGGGGCGCATACCGATGAAAAACCAATAAGGGAGGGGCGTTCCCGGCGGCCGCTCCTCGCGTCCGGCACCGCTGGCCCACCCGACCCTCCCTCGCCACTGCCACGGCCATAAATATAAGTCAAGGCCTGACGCGGAGTCAGACTATGAACGATATCCTGACGGAGCCATTATTGGCCTCGCCTTAACCAGCAGCGGCGCGTACTCTGCCCGGCTCCCACCACCTGGCTCCCTCTGGCGGCGGTATAGAGGGGAGTCGCCACTGCCTGCAGCCTGCCTACACTCCTGCACTACGATCTCTCTGTCTTCACTTTGCATCCCCCGACCTGCCTTCACACTCTCTACTTAAAGGATTCACTCACTCCAGATTTAAGTAATACTCACTTCACACTCAAAGCACTCAACAATATGCCGCCGCCGCTGTTTCTTCCGGCAGTCAGTGTCTACATAGAAACAATACTTGAACACTCAGCGACATGCAAGTCCATCACTCTCACCCAGAGCTCAAATATCACAAAACACTGCAGGGAGTTCACGCTTCCTGCACTTGAAGCGAACCAAGAAGACAAAGGGGCGCAAGAAAGAAACAAACAGCAGCAATGACAGTTCCTTCGGGGCTGTTTATGGAACTCCGCTATCTTTGGTACAGTGTAGGAAATACGATAATTGTAGAAACATAATAGCATGAAAAGGAGGAGGATAATAGTATAAAATTAATGAAAAGAGAGCAAGATGAAGATTAAGAACTTTGCAAAGAAGACAAAACGAGCATCAATGGGAGAGAGAGAGAGAGAGAGACGCTGTAAGAAAGTTTGTGGTTTATCCTTTCCTCTTTCCCTCCAACACTTTCTCTCTCTCTCTCTCTCTCTCTCTCTCTCTCTCTCTCTCTCTCTCTCTCTCTCATACCACCATCACCACCGCCACCACCCAAACGCATCCCATCCCAGCCCAGCGCGCCCTTGAATAGACCAGAATATTCATCAGGGTCGCCCAAGGCCTACTGCGGTGTAGCGGCCTGACCCAGTGGCCTCGTGGGGTCGTGCTCTGTGCCTGGACACCCACACGCCCCCTCTCCTAGCATGGGTCTCGAGAGAAGCACCAAAAAAAACCCTAAGCCAAGAACTGAGTGATCAGAGAGAGAGAGAGAGAGAGAGAGAGAGAGAGAGAGAGAGAGAGAGAGAGAGAGAATTTTTACCTATCCTTCCCATCCATTTTTTAAACGACATATGCATTTAACAGAAGGAATTATTCTCCAGGTGATGATGAAAAATAAAACTAACAGCGTTACAATAAAGAAAAATCTGAGTACCACTGAGGGGACAGACAGTACCAACCCCTCCCACTTCTCCATCCTTCCTAGTCTCCACTTCGTCTACGGCAAGACTCAAGGGCACGGTGGCTCCCCTTCCCTCTTTCCCCCGACACCACCGGCGCCTCCGCCCTCCGATGGCTTGATACCCTCTCGCACACCAGCGGCAAAACGCCCACTGCTTTCCTACTAATTAATCAAATTTTACCCTTATCACCCGAAGCGGGAAGTACTGCAAGCCACTCCCGCCCTTACCGCCTCCTGCCACACGCTCCGTTACCTCTTGACTGAGACTCGGACCCTCGCCCAACCCCCCGGCAGGTTATGGAGCCGTCCCGCCAAAGCACTAGTGGCCTTATGTGCTGGAGACGTAAAGATGAGTGTTCCGTGTCCTGCAGAGGAGGTTATGATCTCTATCAATTATTGCCTCAGCCTCTTATTGTCGAAGTGGCGGGCGTGGGTCAGCTGCACGTCACTGCCCGCCTGCAACGCGATGCCTCCGACGGCCGCTTACCGCCTCCTCGTCTTCACCGGCAGTGCGCCACCTCGTCTCTCCTCTCAATCCGTCATGAATTCTCACTGTCAGTCGCTTTCAGTCAGTCTTCCAACTTGTCAAAAAGCTTCACTTTCCGTCACCTCCATTACCTCTCTGCAATTTCCGTCATCCGCTTTTCAACCTGTAAAAAGCACTCACTACCCATCATTTTCTTTGCGCGTCACTCTGTCACTCAACAAGCTTTAACGTATGTCACTCTGTCACCTGTCCATGTTTTTCACCTCTTAATAAGCTTTAAAATCTTCATATTCCATCATCCGTCTGTACGTCTCTCCACTCCTCAGAAGCCATCTCATAAATCACCAACCTGTCTGTCTGTCAACTTTTCAAAACGCTGTACCCTTCGCTATCTTCAATCCCCGTCTTTCTGTCTTTTCCATTTGTTAAACTTTATTGTCCTTCAACCTCGTCAACGGTTTGTTCGTATTTACCCTCTCAGAAAAAATCATCTTTGCCACCCTATACCCCGTCTCTCCGTCCTTCCCCTCGTCAAACTTTATTACCACCCCGTCAAATTTTACTGTCCTTCCCTGTCTCCCGTCTGTTCCCCTTCCCGCCCGTCAGAAGGCTGCAAACCTCCTTAACCCCATACTGGCATTTAGGTCACCACCTCTGCCATCCTGTCCGTCAGCCACTTTGCTCCTCAAGATGCCACAAAACCCTCGTCCTTCTATATATAGGCATTGACACAAGTACCACCACCACCACCACCTCCATCAGCTTTCCTTGCCCCAGTCCCTCTTCCTACACCTTGCCAGAAACCCCTTGAGTTGTATATTAACAAGACCACCACTGCGCTCTATCCATCTATCCATCCATCTGTCCCTCCCACTTGTTATAAATTTACGTGACAAGACTACTTTCCCAGCCTGTCTGTCGGTCTGTTTGTCTAGGCACCCCAGCCGCCCATCAGCCCCGTCACGCCGCCGCCCACCAGACTGTAAAATTTTTCTCCCCTTCGGTCTCCACGTGCCTCAGAACCACGGCCTCTTCTCTCGCCTTATCCTGGGGCTTATTATCACAAGCAGCCTTGCAAGGATCGGATTTGCGGGACTGTTAGTAAATGCCGTTGTGTAAAAGTGACCAAAACTTCTTAAATGTTTCTCCTTCATATTCATTTGTGTTGAGATCATGAGAATATAAGCGACATGTCATCTTTATGTATTCCTTTGTTTAGACGATAAAATTAGAAGTGATATATGATAATTTCTTGTATGTCCTTATGAAATCCGTGTCTAGATCATGAGAGTAAGGATGACACAAATAATGCTATAATAATGAAGTTTCTCGCGGGAAAATTCTCTTGCGAGTAATCAAATAATCGTACACGAGACTTGGAAAAACAAAACAGCACAATACGTGAAAACAAAACACCACTTAGGTATGAAAAAAATATATATAAGACGAAATGCAAGAAAGAAAAAGTACATATAGAATAAAGATTAATGAACGCTGAAAAATAAACCGTGTAAGAAAATAATGGAAGATAACGTAAAGGAACACCAGCACACAGTGAGAAAAATAACACATACACATCGTACGTAACATAACTTAAAACTAACGTACCATAAAGACAAAACAGATTCCAACACTAATGCACGAGGAGAGAAGGAAAGAAAGAGATATATGGAAAGGAAAGAACAAGAGAAGCTAAATACAATGTCAATAAACACTGGATAAGACGAAGGAAAGGAAAAGAAAGATAAAAATCGCTGACTATTATGCGAGGCTCCGAGGGGCCATCGTGGAGGGAAAATCACTGAGATATGAGACGAAGGAGAGAAAAAATAGAAGAGTTAAATATGGGAGAGGAGATGTGGCTGAGATAATATGACAGCATGAGGGCGGACACACACACCACACACACCCTCCTCTTCCTCCTCCTCCTTCTTCTTCTTCCCTCCTCTTCGCTGGACAAGGGTCATTCAACTCCGATTTTTACATTATCATCAGTCTTATCAACATATCATCATTTCCTCCGTTGTTTTCTGAAGTATAGCATATTCATAGTTCGTTGTGAAGATAAAAGAAAATAGGTAAAGTGTGAGGAAAGTAAAAGGCAGTTCAAGAGAGAGAGAGAGAGAGAGAGAGAGAGAGACATTCGAAAAACCAAGAATTCAGCCAAACACACACACACACACACACACACACACACACACACACACACACACACACACACACTCCACATTCTTTTAAACAAACCCTCATAGTACCTATTCTTATTTCTACTATTCAATTCCTTTAAAGTGGAAATAACACGGACATTTAATACTGACCCACACATCAGTTCCCTGCATCACGAGACACTATGTAACAAAAGGGAGCAAATTGCAGTAATACGGACAATATTTACGAAACCAAGAATAATAGCACCAAACGTGACAGAGGAGAGGGTTGGAGAGGGTGGAGGGAAGAAGGAAAGAGAGCCTCGGGTGTGAAGAAGAGAGGGAGGAAGGGATGGGGGAGAGGAAAGAGGAGAGAAGAGAAAGGGAAGAAGGTAAATGAAGGGAGAGCCTCAGGGGGTATTATCACCAACATCAAGTAAACAAGATTGGACTAACACTACCGCACACAACCACCACCACCACCACCACCAATACTCCCCCACAATTCCCAAAGAGGAGGTGAACGGAGAATATTAAAGAAAACCTGTACGATGAATAACTATACATAGGCGTGTATAAATGAGTTTGGTCAAAGGAGAGTTTAAACACACACACACACACACACACACACACACACACACACACACACACACACACAGACCGCATAGATGGCCAAATTCAGAAAAGCTTTGCTCTCTCACCACAAATTTTCATGTCCCCAGAAACGACTAGCAGGGTTTTCAAGACAGTTTCTCCTTATGATAAACTAGAAATCTTGCTAATCCATCACCAGAACCATAAAAAAATACCCCAAAAACATGAGTATCTTCAACGAGAGCCTTTGAAAACAGTCATTGCGAGAAAGTAAAAGCGTTTCTGAATACGGGCCAGAGACGTGAGAAAAGATATTTAAAGGAAGATGTGTTTGAAGATGTGTTTAAATTTATAAGCATTTGTATTCTCAATATTTGAAATGGTTGGTCATAGGAAGGAATGAAGGAGAATATCAAGTTAGAATATTTAGAAGCAAATATCAACTCTTAAGAAAACAAGGCATATAAAAAGAGACCAATTATGAGAGAGAGAGAGAGAGAGAGAGAGTTATGATCTCTCTCTCTCTCTCTCTCTCTCTCTCTCTCTCTCTCTCTCTCTCTCTCTCTCTCTCTCATCCTTTTCTGCCTACATCAAATTCCTTCTTCCCTTCTCCTCCCCCCGCCACCTCCTTCCTTCCTCCGTCCCCATCCCATCACACCCCCCTCCAATCATCTACCCCCTCAGGCCGCCACCCTTGGCTTGACCTCGATCGGGTCAGGTCTACTGGGTTTGATTCATGATGGTGGTGGTGGTGGTGGAACACACACACACACACACACACACACACACACACACACACACACACACACACACACACGCACGCACACACACACACACACACACACACTATATTTGTTCTCCATACTAAAAGGAATAACTTAGAGAGAGAGAGAGAGAGAGAGAGAGAGAGAGAGAGAGAGAGAGAGAGAGAGAGAGAGAGAGAGAGAGAGAGAGAGAGACGAATTAAGCAAATACTCTCTCTCTCTCTCTCTCTCTCTCTCTCTCTTTCTGACCATTTCCAACCAAACTCGTGATTAAAGAAATGAGAAAAACTGATGGAATTAAGCGTTCGTCGCCTCCTTCCCCCATTCCCCCGTCTCTTTCCTCCTCCTCCTCCTCCTACACTCGATCACGGCTCAGGTCAAATCATCCCGCCGGGGAATAACAGTTGCCACTCGATTTATTTTTAATGCTGAAGAGGTGACCTGACATGTTCCAATTTAAGGGTCGATTCTTCCTATACCCTGCTCTCTAAGTCATCGTGGGCGTGGGGCGGGCAGGACACATGGGAGGTTTGTGTCATGGGCGGGTCGTCGCGTCCCACACACACTCGCCCAAGCCTTGAAATATTTGCCAGAATAAACAACAGTTGGTCGTCGGGAAGTCTAATTTAAATTTCCTCATCCCACCCCCCACAATAGGCACGGTTTGATCGGCCTTCTCTCTGTCTCTCTCTCACGCACTTTCTCCCCCGCCTTCCTTTCCTCCCCGCTACGCCACGCCACACATCCACCCACGCCTTCCTCTCCCCGTCTCTCACGTCTGACTCACTTCTTTTGGCCTCAATCTGATCTTACGACTTATTTACTAGCCACTGTCTCACTTCCTTAGTTTGACAGCAGTAGTAGTACAGTGTTCAGTTGCTGCGAGGACGACGAAGCTACAGCCGCACGAGGGAACCCAGCAGCAAGGTCAGCTTATGAAGACAGGGTAGAAAGGTGATGCCTCGAAGGGTCATGACCTGATAGTGACCTGATAACTAGGCGGTTACTGGGTGGCTTAGTGGAGTGGAGTGAGCAGATGTTGACGCCAAAACCATCACGTTTCACACACACACACACACACACACACACACACACACACACACACACACACACACACTTTCTTTTTCACTTTAATTTCGCTTTGTTAGGTTAGGTTAGGTTAGGTTAAGTGAGGTATAAGGTAAGGATACATTAGGTTAGATTAAGTTTGCTTTAGATAGGTAGGGTGAAGTTACGTTAAGAGGATTCTGAAATGGGTTACTTTATCATCTTTCTTCTTTCTACACTTTTTCCACTTATGTTTGACTGACGAATTTCTTAGATGACCCCAAGCCTTTCACAGGATGAGGAAGGAAGACAACAACAGCCATGGCGATGACAATAGGTTAATTTCAGAGAGAGAGAGAGAGAGAGAGAGAGAGAGAGAGAGAGAGAGTGTGTATGTGTATGTGTAACGAGCCACAGGTGCATATACAGTTGAGGAGGAGGAGGAGAAGGCCAACCTGGAAGCATTAACACTCCACTAATCTTCCCCACCTCCCCTCTCCCTCTCCCTCCCACCGCCCTTCCTCGTCGCACCCCAATCCTCCCTTTCTTTCCCCTTCATCCGATGACCAACACTGAAAGAGAGAGAGAGAGAGAGAGAGAGAGAGAGAGAGAGAGAGAGAGAGAGAGAGAGAGAGAGAGAGAGAGAGAGAGAGAGAGAGATGGACACAGGAACGAGTGCTACTACAACTAATAATAATAATAATAATAATAATAATAATAATAATAATAATAATAATAATAGTAACAACAACAACAACAACAAGTCAATCATATACATGTGACACAAATAAATACAAAAACAAAACGAGTATTAATTAGCCCCCAGATCTTTTCAAAATGCTGGATAGTTTATAAGAATTCCTGTCTTTCGCTGCCGGCAAGTATTAATGCAAAGGAGCTGAGCAGAGAAATATCCACCTATTCGTCACGATTACTTCCACACCAAGACTCCGAGTGTTCACAAAAAATGATGGTTATATAATACATTTTCATTTCTCATCCCACTTCTTTCTCCTAAAGCATAACAAATGATACCACTTTCTCGTTTCCTTCGGCGCTTGAACCAGTTTGATTAGCGCGTACAGGAGCTAATTTTGTCGTTTTATTCCTCCTACAAATCCGGTTTAGCTGAAAAAAAGGTAAGTATTGTATATTTTAAAAGGAAAAAGCTGGTCATGTTGTTTTCTGTGGCGTATAAAGCAGTTCCATTCACGGATTAGTTACAAGATAAGTTTTTTTTTTCCTTTTGTTTCTCATTTCATGTGTCAGAGACATCGATGGGTCAAGGAATAATGAAGATAAAAAATGGGAATAAAATAGCTCCCTTATACTGCCGTTGTCAAAAATAAATCATACAAAATAAATAATAGAATGATAAATAAAAATAAATAATACAGAAGGAAAGAGACAAGCATACGTAGATCAACAATTATTTAGTTTAGTTAGAGAAAATCATAAGAGGAAATATTAATAGCAAAATATGTGAAAAAAAAGAAGCAAGACCGTAAATGAAATATGTAACGATAAAAAGTGTAAGAAAACGAGATTAAGAAAATAAAAATAAGCAGCCAAAAAATTCAAAGCTAAGGAAAAAAAACCGAGAAACAGAAAAAAATACAAGAAAAAAAAAAGCAGGAAAGAAAAAATAAAAAAAACACAAATCAAAAGAAAACATGAAACAGCAACAAAAAAAATCTCTAGACAGCAAAACAAACTCACAAAAATAAGAAAAACAAAAGCAAAGGCCACAACTCACCCCAGTAAACACGGAAGCAAAGTTTTACAATAAAGCTCGTTACGGTAAACACTTCAGGAATCAAAGCTGTATAAGAAGGAGCGCATGGGGGAAAACTGATGAAAAGCGAGCAAGTTCAGGAGTTTTACCAGTAGAGGCAATGAGGAAGAGAGAAAAGGAGAAGAACAACAGCCAGAAACGGTACAGCAAAACACGCATTCCAGATATCACCAATATTAATCCAAAGTTTTACCAATAGAGGCAATGAGGAAGAGAGAAAAGGAGAAGAACAACAGCCAGAAACGGTACAACAAAAACACGCATTCCAGATATCACCAATATTAATCCAAAGTTTTACCAATACAGACGATCAGGAAGAGAGAAAAGGGAAGATATAAACTAAAAATAGTACAGCAAAAATAGACGCATTCCAGATATCACCAATATTAATCATGAGTTTCACCAGTACAAACGATGAGGAAGAGAGAAAAGAAAAGATAAACTAAAAACAGTACGGCAAAAACAGACTCATTCCAGACATCAACAGTATTAACCCTTTGCTAATGGTCTTCTGAAATTTGATAATGCGTGGTGTAAATGTAGACCAAATGAGTAAATTTCAAAGGCACTGCTTAGAACAATATGGGGCGATGAAATAATACAAGTTTTAGTGCATGTGGTTATATTAGGAGTCAGTGAAATCTTACTTTACTCCAATAAGGTAAGTGCGTGGTGCAAATGCAAGCCATATGAGTAAATTTCAAAGGCACAGTTTAGAGCAATAATGGAAGACGGAATAATACAGATTCCAGTGCATGTAGGTGTATTTGTACTCACTGAAATCTAGCGTTACTCCAATTAAATAAGTGTTATCTTTTTTTTTTATAAACAGTTGAAATGTTACAGACATGATGGAAGGAAAGATAGAAAGAAAAGTTACATTGAATACTATAACAATAAATGGAAATAGGTGTCCTTATTACACGCAATACAACGGTTAAAACATGCAGAAAGAGGGAAGGAAATATAAACAGAAGAGCACACAATAACCTCAATACAGTAACAAATGTATTAAAGTATATGTATATCATGTATATCCAGCCCACGTGTGTTTCAAGTCCAACCAACAAGGTAAAGGCAGGAAGGAAGACTCACATTACACCCTGTACAGAAGTAAGTATACAAATAGGCTGGAAGTCGTGTGTTCTAGATTCACCTAATTAATTAAATGAAAAAATGCAGGAAGACTTAAATTATTTACAGTAGCGAATGCAACTATTAAGTTTTCTGGGCAATCCACATTTAAGCAATTAAGGCGACGAAGGAAGGCAGGAAGGGGTACGCATTAAACTTTACACAGTAGCAAGCATAAACAACTTGAGCGCTGCAGTTTTCCAGATCTAACCAATTAAGGAGAAGGAAGAAGGAAAGATCCATTTTCAACTTTATAGCAACGCACACAAATAGCTCTCAAATGTGAGAGAACGAAAGAATTTTTGAAAACGCGTAGTGAATTTCTTGCTATCCAGCCACATCGGGCGACGCACTGACAGTGGAGAGTCTTGGTCGCTTCGATTGGATGCAACCTGGGGACAAATATAATTATTGAAGGCAAGGAAGTGGGTGGAACGGAGAGCGAGCTGCCAACCACCACAGGGCGAGGCTTCCGTGGCGCACACTCCTCATTATTGTGTCCATTCCTGTTATAAATATAGAGACAATGATGCGATTCTCTTGACGCATGGACAGAGTGAGTGGGTGAGGCTTTCCAAAGGTTGCTACTCCAACAACTAAGATGCGACCTATGCGATGAATTTAGAGGTTATGAGACAATGGTAATAGTGTATGTGTGTGTGTGTGTGTGTGTGTGTGTGTGTGTGTGTGTGTGTGTGTGTGTGTGTGTGTGTGTGTGGATGGATTAACTTTAGCTACGCCTTTTACGGGAATGTCAGCCCAAGTCATATATTGAATTTGAGCCTTTATGACTTTTATTAATAGTTTGTTATATTTAGGAACTGCATCTAGTAGGAATGAATATAATGTTACGGCTTTGAATATTATTTGCGTTTCTTTTCCTTTAAGGAGAGTTGTCCAGATCCTTTCCTTTCGCAATTAACTTGCAATCGTAAGCACTAGGGCAATATTTTACATTTTCTTCACCATTACCATGCATGATGATAACAAATACACTCTCTTTTCCTTAACACAACGTTTTTTTCTTCTTAAGACAGCTAAGTATCGTGACATTTATTTTCTCTTCTAAAGTGAATCTATGACTCTCTCTCTCTCTCTCTCTCTCTCACACACACACACACACACACACACACACACCAGTAATTCAGGCCTGTTGCTATGAAGCTCGCGATGAAGACAACACACACTTAAAAGCAACAATCGCACCTCGTACATTTAACTCAATAACACACTGCGGTTCAGAGCGACACTTGGGCACACTCCGCGAAGTTCACGCAGCCATCCATCATAAACAAAGAAGAAGAAACATCGGATAATTTACGTTCAGTGACGGGAAACGCTTCTCTTGTCTTTTCCATGCAGTAGCGGAGCGGGAGTCTCACGTGGAGCTGGTGAGCGCTGGCAACGAAATAATAACGAGCGGTGGAACTCACTTGGACTTCCGACAAGTTGCAAATACAGCAACCCAGCCAGCAGAGCAGAAGCAACATTTTCCGCCTCTGCCTCAAATAGGATTGTGCTTTGAAAGGATTCGTGCTCTCATCAAAACGATTTACAAAGACGCGCTTTTCCTTAAAATTTTGAATCTAAGTTTTTTTTATATTCTTTGAAGACTGGCAGCTTCAGTGGACTTGCTTTTTTCAGCCTTTTTGTTGTCCTCGGGATGATTTGTTGTTGTTTTATAATGGTGTGGTAGATTATCTGAATACACTCAATTAAGTATGCAAAATAAACATAAGGAAATATTATCCGTAAAAGCTTTTGAGATTATCAAACTAAGTAATTGAGTTGCTATGGCTTATTTCTGGTTTTAAGGAAAGTGTACAAGTGAAGGTGACATGAAAAACAGAGCGTAGACAAGCATAGTGAAATAAGCTTATAAAATTTCTCGTTATCTGTCTAATTACATAACTACAAAAAGGTTTATGGTTCATGGAGAGCTGAGAACACAAAACAAGACAAAACACACGCAGGGAGGGAGAAAGTACCAAATGTCCCCATCAAATCTCCAACAAGAACAGGAACAAGGAGAGAAAGGAGACTCAAACAATGAGAACGCGTAAAGAGTCCAAACAATGCAGGAACGGAACTACCGCCACTACCACCACCACAACTTACACTATGCACCAACAAACACATTACTACACCAACAAACATTCATCTTCTCTTCCACAAACAATACTGGTCGTAGATCACACACACACACACACACACACACCTTTCTCTTCTTCCATACGTAGAGAAATAAGAGTACTAATGAAGTTAAAGCAGATTTTAGTTTGGACCCCCCAAAAAAAATATGTGTTGTTAGTTTTCCCTTTGTATTTTTTTTTATTTCGAATCTCCATAGCTTCAGAATTTCTCTCTCTCTCTCTCTCTCTCTCTCTCTCTCTCTCTCTGACAAACAACAAGGCCTATTTTTGCAGCAAACAAGAAGACGAATCAACTCGAATGAATGTTATGGAAGTAAACACCAGAGTAGCGGCCAGGGAACCATTGCCTTACTAATGATGGGGGTCAGGCAGAAGCGACGTGCCAACCCAGCCTTCCTTCACTCCCTCCTTCCCTCCCTTGCCGCCTTTCGTCCTAGGCCGCCACACCACCCATAGTTCATTGAAGGAAAGGAATATTAAAATGGCGAAACGAGGAAATAGAGAGGAGATATATGTGGATTAAATACTATAGTGGTTAGGACAGCTTTGTTTTGTTTTACTCATCTGCCTCAGTCACTAAAGCTTCCCTGGGTGTCTTAATGGAAGGTGATTGATGTTGGTTCCGTCCTATGAAGGTTTTTTCGGTGTTGTTGGTGATGGTAGTGGTGGTGTTGGTAGTAGTAATAGTAGTAGTTGTATTTATGATATACACACAATAACAATAACATTAAAGTATACTACTACTACTACTACTACTACTAATAATAATAATAATAATAATAATAATAAAAATAAAACTGATTATTGTTTTCATTCTTACACAATACGTAATTATATGTAAGTTATTCAATACGGATTTAGCTCTTCTTTTTATCATGACGTATTTATATCATTACAAGAGAAAAGGTATCAGTTCTTTTATCTCTTTAAAGTATCCATTAGTTCTCTCTCCAGTACTTGAAACAACGCTAAGAATTTAAAGTCTCCAGTACTCTCTCTCTCTCTCTCTCTCTCTCTCTCTCTCTCTCTCTCTCTCTCCAGTACTTGAAACAACACTAAGAATCCCACAACAACATTTTGGAAGAGGTCGCCAGAAATCAGACACTACCAACAACACGACACAATACTTCGTCAGCAAAACGATACATTCACGTGATCAACAACACTGTAAAACACGTGCTGATAACACAATACGTCGACAACAACACAATATGTTATCAAATGTGTAGGTTGGGCTTCCTCACTCGGGACAACGGTTTCCTAGCGGGTGGGCTTTTGAGATAGGAGGTACACCCTAAAAAAAAAAGTATCCCCTTTAGCCCGAAAATTCCCGTGAAAAGCCCACATTGTATTGTATATAAAAAAAATAAATAATCATAACAGAATGCAACACGTCTCCATCAACACAACACTGCACGTCACCCTCCCAGCCGCGCCGCGCCTCACGCCTTGATGGATGACACAATTTTCACGCACACTTACAATTACTGTCACTGTGTAATTGAGTTCTACAGTAAATGTGTTATAAATGACACCTAGAACGCGATTAATTCATTCTGTCGTCAAGATAATTTTTTTTCCGCACAATGAACCAGAACAGTTATTAGAGCGTCCCATCAGTGTCTTGTACAGTCCAGCGCTAGAGGCACTGTATTCCTACGGTCAGACTCAGGCTTCAGGAACGTCACTGGCCGCGGCATAACACTTCAATGCACACTTCATGACATTCGTTTAATTTTGTTTTGGATATCGTTACGGAATGTTTGCAATTTTAGTGTTTTATTTTTTGCTATGAATGGATTCAGTATAATTTCCAGTTATCTTTTCATTACAATTGCATGCGCATTTTCTGTATTGTAATTAAGAACATACTAATTCATTGAGTTTGTAAAATGTCTATATACACTGCTTTAAACCGGGTAATTTAACACCACACTTTGCTCTTGGTCAGCTCACGAGGGACGCAGTGCGCGCTCTTACAAACCACTGACGGCTGAAAGATTACCCGTG
Organism: Portunus trituberculatus; assembly: GCF_017591435.1. Lineage (NCBI taxonomy): Eukaryota > Metazoa > Arthropoda > Malacostraca > Decapoda > Portunidae > Portunus > Portunus trituberculatus. The sequence goes on from NC_059269.1 coordinate 18,605,658, forward strand.
TGTTCGGGTGAGTGAGCGGGGACCCGCGGCGCCCCGGGCGAGGTGAGGCTAGGCGAGGCGAGGTGCGGCGGTGCGATCCCTCACGACGGGCGGAGCGGCGGGCCCTGCTGTCCCGCCGCCAGGTGCCGCCGCTGCTGACCGTCGAGACAAGGGTGGAATGCCTCCTGCAGATGTTACCTGTTATTAAGTTTTCACTCCCGGTGCCTCACTTGGCCAGGCGGGTATCTGCGGCATGTGTTGGTAACTTGTTAAGACACGTTATCGCTGCGCAGCGGCATTGTGAACCCAACCGCCAACCCATGTCTGTGTGTGTGTGTGTGTGTGTGTGTGTGTGTGTGTGTGTGTGTGTGTGTGTGTGTGTGTGTGTGTTGAGCATCACTCTCACAAACACACCAGTACGGTCGTTCCTTAACAAACATCTAAATAATTTGTATGTAGCAGAGAGCAAAATATGACCTAACTATGTTCTCAGCATTATTCGCAAACGCTTTGGCATCTGAACATTTTTAACAGGGCTAGATATAGAGCTTTTTTATTTCATTTATTTTTTTTAATGATCATAGCAATTGCTTTATAAAAGAAAAAATGGAAAATAACCTCATGAAAACCAGAGTACCTATAGGAAGTCCTTATGCGAGAACAAAGTGTTGAAAAATGTGGATCTTAGAAACTCCAGTCAGTCTTTATATGATTTTTTGCTTATTTCACCTACATCTACTCTCTCTCTCTCTCTCTCTCTCTCTCTCTCTCTCTCTCTCTCTCACACACACACACACACACACACACACACACATAAATAAACTTCTTTTCACAGAATAAGTAGAATGAATAATTAGTTGATAAATACTAAAGAAAATGGAAGTTAAAAACAGAAAAGACTTTAATGTCATGTCATGAATGGGAAATTTTTCAACAAATCTGAGACAACAGTGACGACCAATTCTGATAAACCGATTTTAATGCAGCAGCAAAATCTATCAATCTATTATGTCAGTTAATCAATCGTCTCTCTTTCTTCAGTTTATATATCAAGTTTTGTTTCGGTGAAGGACATTATTTTGTGTATTGTGTTGTTGCTGTGATGAGACGTGATGTGTAACAACTAGCCTCTTCAGTACTGGGACACATTTTTACTATGAGTTTAGGTGTGATTAGACGATTTTATTCACAATAGGAAAGGGTCTATGGAGGTCAGAAGATTAATGGCTAGAGACTTCACCATTCTAATCCCCATATAAGTTTCTGAAGCTGTATGAAATCTCCAAATAGTAAGCAGAATGAATATAAAAACACGTCATGGTACTGAAGGGGTTAAGTGACCCGCACATAATCTGCCTCTGTGTGTTGATCTGCCATTCTATTATTCCGCCTTTTCACACAGTCAGTTACCATCATCTCCACACGGTACTCAGTCATATAATCACGACATAAATAGTAACTGCACGCCCACATCCACCATGCAGCAGGAAAATATGAGAAATACGTCTAAATTGCACAAAGGTAAAAGCAACTGAAATACTGGCATTGTAGAAATCTTCCCATACAGCTTCAGACAACCACACAGACACCTTCCTTACTATACAATAAACTGAAGGGTAGCTAAAACGGACCTTCATATAAATATCTCTGTAGCGAAATAACGTTAAATATGCAAATATGATACACCAGACTACTGCTAACATGATGAACACAGATACATCCGCACCTACACACTCCGGTCACTGCACCGCACTCTGCACAGATTCAACCCACGTGGGCCTCCACCAGGAATGTATGGCTGGAGTTTCACAACCAAAACAAACCTTTGCCTCACTACCGCTGCCTCTCCCTCCCTGCCCTTCCCTCTCACCTCTCCAGCGTGAGGGAGCCGCCCCGGATCCACAACCCTTGCGAGACTCACCATGCGTCCGTCCTCCTCGACCTCTGGGTGCTCCATCTGATACACAGGTACAGGTTCTCTATTTTTGACCCGAATCTTGACGGATTTCTAGTAACACTGTTCAGAGTCAAAATGTCAATGAACGACGCGCACTACCTCACACGGGCCACGGTAAACAACTGAGTGATCTCTATGGGCCATCCCTGGGCTTTTGCTCAGTTGCCAGACGTCGATGCCACCGGATGACACTGACGCTGCTCCAGTAATCCACCTCGCGCCTCTCATCCACCGCTCCTCCGCCGCGACGCCTTGATAGATTAGACTGATCAGCGGCTAAAGGATAAGAGCATTCGATTGATCATCCTTGCTATTTGGTTGATATAGCGTGATATATGCATTACCCGCGAGATGAAGGCGCTGGCAACCAAAGAGTGCGCAAACTGGGCCGGTGTCTGTGAGGGGGGCGTGGCTATCAACATTGGGCGGAGTTTGATGCCACGTGATCGACCAATGATAGCAGTTTGATAGCGCCGCGGTGGTCCCCCACGTCACCAGTGGCGAGCCTCGCACCGCCGTCCTGTGGCACTGGTCAACTCGCGCAGCTGGGCGGAGTTCGATATCAAATTGATAGCGCATCATGGTGTCCTCCGCGGTGCCTCTCCCCTGGCACTCACCTTCATGACATGCAATTGTAGGAAATTATTAAAATGATTTAGCACATCTTAATTTCGTTCTAAAAAGGATGCAGGCATAGATCAAGTAATTACCTTGCACCTTGAAGCCACACCTGACCTAACCTCGTGCGGCACTCATCCTTGACAGTAATTGTAGTTGACATTCATAATAATAAAATAAACAATCTTAATTCTGCTCATACCAGACACCAGGGCTGACAGAGAAGCCTTGCATGCCACAGGTTCGTATTTCCAGACATTTCATGGTCTTATCTGAAATATTCTCCACTGACTCTCTTGCAAGTTATAGGAATTTTCTCTGGCATTTTCATGATTATAGTGAAAGTTAAGCTAGAACTCTGCATCATACATGAACATAAGATAACACTAGCGAATTCGACTAATCTCTCTGGTCTTTAAAGTTTGTATTGAAAAACATAAAAAAGCGCTTCAGATTAGGAACCTGTAGTAGTGCAGTACTGGGCAATGGCGGGATGTACCACCAGCAGCGCGCCACCCAGCCAGGAAACACGCCAACCTCGATTGATTGAATTAAAGGTGAGAGTCTGTGTATCGCACGGCCACTGAGGGCGACCACAGCGGCAACACAGACCCTCGTACTCCGTGACGCTCTCTAGCCTGTAACAATGTCACAAAGGAGTGGAATCAGGTGGTGAGAAAGCACGGGAGTTGTAGAAAGTAGTTGTGTTTCATCTTGTTTTCTCTCATAACTAAATTCTACTCTGTGTTTCGTTGCTTGATATCGATGTCCATGTGACTGTTAAGTGCCACGAGGGTTGTCAGGTACACACACACACACACACACACACACACACCCCACCCCTGTACGTTTTCAGTGTACATTTTCAGTGTAATTTTTTACATTGCCAAATTAATACAAAAGACAAAGTACTTAAACTATCAACCTTTAGCCAGATCAATTACTCAGACAAAACCGATGATCATGAAAGCTGAGGCGCCGCTGAGACTGACACCCCAGACTGATACCCACGCAATGAACTGACACTGACACCGATGCAACAGAAGGGCCTCATATTCGTGGCCACACCAATAAGACATACATGAAACCGAAAGATTTGGGTGTCTCAGGATGATACTAGAAAATCAATCTTTATATATTTGTGTCGCAACTTTACGTGGTCCGAGGAATATGCGAGAAGATATGTTAACATGTCCTTTGTTTTCCCATACTCTCTGTCTGTCACGTCTTTCCCCTCAGCCCTCGCTCGCCGCCGCCGTGAGATTTACACGCTACGCCTCCTGCCTCTCGTTTCGCTCAGTTTACACTTCTTGTGTATTGTGCTACCGTAAATACACTTTCATAATGGACTCAGGTGCCTCCATGCTACTCCTGCTTAAGGACAACTACCACAAAGAGAGAGAGAGAGAGAGAATTGGTGGGTGGAGGATGAATATTGCTAAACAGATAGAAATCATTAAGTAGATAAACAAATAGATTAAGAAACAGTTAGGTGAACAAGTAGGCAAGTAGATAGAAGAGCAAGTAGACCGAGAGGCTAAATATCCATCAAATGTTATATGTCACCGTGGTAAAGAAGGACCGTCCATGTTTGAGAGCCCAGTGATCCCCATGGTAGGAGGGGAATTCACTCCGGCTAACAGTTTCCAGATGCCATATCCAAAGTCCTTTGTCATGAGGTACCATTCTTACCCCAACAGGTTAGAAAACTGGACGTAAATTAAGAAATAAATTAATCCAATACTGAGACATGGCAACTTGGATAAAGGTGAGGAAATATTCAGTGTTTGGATTTTTTTTTTTTTTCGGCTTTGTCCGGCTCCCCTAAACATATTCAGTCTTTAGATAAACTATATAAATACAGATGGCACAGTCACGCAGAAAACAGTAGCCGCCACAATCAATAAATAATGGAAAATATTTTCGTAGAGGATCCATCAAACCAAAGGTCATTCTTACATAACTTTTAGTTCAAATCTCATCAAAAGTAATACATTTTCTATTGATAAACATCAATGGACATACAAAACATGATATATATATATATATATATATATATATATATATATATATATATATATATATATATATATATATATATATATAGAGAGAGAGAGAGAGAGAGAGAGAGAGAGAGAGAGAGAGAGAGAGAGAGAGAGAGAGAGAGAGAGAGAGAGAGAGAGAGAGAGAGAGAGAGATAATTTGTACATACATATCAACAATTTATTTTTGCTGATGTTCATTGCTTCAAGATATTTAACAGTGCAATTTGTTTTCAAAAATATACTGTACTTGTTCTTCAACATCCCAAAACATTTTAAAGATACACAAAAATATAAGTATTTTCTTTAGATTATGAGTATAGTTTTGTCTATGTCTTATCAATTACTTATCTATGTCAATTAATCATAAGGCGGTGGCATGGTGGATAAGGTGGTGAGCCTGGGACTGGGCAGACGTCCACCATAGGTTTGAATCCCACCACATACCATGTCACCATGATACCCAGGTTCTAGGTGGTTATACCAAAGATGTGCTTGGGTAGTGATATGGGCCCTAATATGGGTATCACTATAAATAAAACTCTGTGCCACTAATGGGCGGAAGCTGAACAGCGCTTCCTCCATACTCTTCAAGTGTGCCTACAGGCGCTATAGGCCATAAACAAATAATAATAAAAATAAATAAATAAATCTTTGTAAGGGCACATTTCCCTTGGTACACATGGCACAATTAATACATCTTAAAGTAACACTGACTGAAGCTGCCTGACAACAAACACAAGCTATACATCCACATTTTTCAATAAAGATTTGTCAAGGCATAACTGTCTAATCTGTGTGTATTCTTCCTTTATCATAAGGATGTACATACATGTTTTTTATATAATATATATATATATATAATACTCTTCATCACATATATTCTTTCTATCATAAGAATATGTATAGTATTTTCTTTCTACCTTTTTAAAGACACTTAAAGTAGTGTCACATGCTTAAGAACTTCAGTAAGCATTGATTTACTTCCTATAAGCTTCTAGTCTAATTCAACAAGTGTGAAGATATCAACTAAAATACAGTAAGAAAGTACAAAAGAGAAAAGGAAGAGGCAAGACTTATTGGCGGGAGACATAACAGTACACAATAATATCTATGGTGGCATCAAGGAACTTTCATAAATAAAATACACTAATAGTATGATCCCTAAAATGCATTGTGCTTCACCAGTCATGGTCAGAAGTCAAATAGCATTCTGCACTACATAACAACTACTACATTTTGCCTTTCCTTTCTGCTGAGCCTTACAAAATTTCACAATATTCTTTGATAAGATGATCTCAGACTGAAGACACAAAATGTAGTTAGGAGTGAGTGCAGCAGATTCATTGATTTCTGACTCTAACTGGACCCAAAGAAATGAGTTTACTTGTGACTATGAAATGCATAATGGTAGTGGTCAGTATTCAAAGGAATGGGGAAAAAAACATTATTCTCCAGCCCAGAGAGAGAGAGAGAGAGAGAGAGAGAGAGAGAGAGAGAGAGAGAGAGAGAGAGAGAGAGAGAGAGAGAGAGAGAGAGAGAGAGAGAGAGAGAGAGAGAGAGAGAGAGAGAGAGAGAGAGAGAGAGAGAGAGAGAGAGAGAGAGAATGTGACAAGCAAGAGGTAGAGATCTAGACCCTAGTTGTTATTATCCTCACCAGACAGAAACATCAAAAACACACATTCATTCTTATTACAGCCTACCTGCCACTTGTTGTACATTACCTCAGACATATCAAGAACATAAGAGAATAAAGAGACTGTGTAGAAGCTGACCTATAGAAGGCTACTTACAGGTTACACTCATAACTCTTAACAGTGAAACATATTGGCATGCTTCAGTTATATTATTTTTTCATGCTTGATTCTATCAAGCATCTAAAAAAATAATACCTTGGATCTGGTATAGATATGTTGGTTGGCCAAAGAAAAATCAATAAGACTTCGTAAAATTAGATTAATTGTAATTCCTGAAGAGACTTGCTGCGTTAAGCTAAGCCAGATTCTTTTTCTAAAACTAATTAACCACAAGACTTAATCGAAATTCTTGAAACATTTTGGCCTCTCAAATGGCTATACAAATAATTATTCAGGTTTCCATGAGTGTTTTTCTCATAAATAATGCAGGATTCTTTTAAACTGCCACTTAAATTATAAAACACCTTTGAAATTTCAGTAACTTCCACTACCACTTATGGAAAACAAAACAAGATGATGCAGTGTTTGAAAATAATGGTCAATCATAATTTTGACAAATATGATTAAGAATTTAGTGATATCAGAATTAATATTATCTTAGTTACCTTAGTTAAGTCTGGCCAATTATATCCTAGTTAACTTAAACCAATTATGTTTTAGTAATCTAAATACAATCACAGCAAATCTACTACTACTAACTTAAAGATGTGAGGTATTTCAACTGTTTACAGTCATGACTATCATAAAAGGTACAATACATATTTCAACTGCCTAAAATCTTATACTAAAACAGGAAAGGCCTCTGACACACACACACACACACACACACACACACACACACACACACACACACACACACACACACAAAGTGCAGCTGTAACAATATATATATATCAAACTAAAAAAGTATTTGTATTCCTCAGGAGACCCCACAATCAATCTTGCACACACTCATTTTGCTTAGACATTTACCCTGCTTAGTTTCCTTTAGAACAGAGAACACTGCACTTAAAATTAACTTTCACCGGTGTGTTTTTCTTACTTCATATCACCAAGACACATTCACTTAGTCATGTTTCTTGGCCATCTCATAACATTGCACTTCTAATCACTTTCACCGGTGTTTCCCTTGCTTCATATCACCGACAAGACATATTGACTGTCCTCTATAAAACTTCTCACTAATTTCTACTGTTATATTTCCATTACCATACAGTGATGGATATTGTTTGACTTGAGCAAGAGGTATAAGAATGTTTCTCATGCTACTCATCTTATACAGTCTAATAGTACTGATGTAAAACTAGCACAAGGCTCAAAATCACTCAGCTATGTATGACTAATGTGTGTGCCTTACAACTCAAGTTTGCCACACACTTCTAAACCAAATAGGAATTCTGAACACAATTACTAAGAAAAAACATCATTCAGTGGCAGTATTACCATGTTTCCAAGTCACTGGGTGGCTAAATTCCTGACCAAACTCCACAGTTGGATAAGAAGAATACAAATCACACAAGGGGAGGACAGAATGGCGACAGGATAGGGATGGATCAAAGATGAGAGCCTATTCCCTACATAATCATTCTTACAAAATAGTGAGGCAAACTGTCTTGTATTGGCTACTCTGTTGCATGGGAGAATCTCAGATAGATGCATTTTTCTTATTCAATTCAGTAATACATGAAAAATAACAAATATACACCAAATATTCATTGTATGAGACTGCTTAAACATTAAGTTTCCTGCAATTTTGTACAGGTTACGTAAAGCAAAAGTCTATGGCACAAATACATAATCTAGTGCTGGGAGAGACGGATGGTTAAGAAAGTACACAGATATTAGTTTTTTGTTGCTATGGAACAGCAATAAGAGCTTCTCATTAATAAAGAATAATGGTAAAACCTGAAGTGTGTGGACAGCTCCAAACAAAGGAGAGTCCTCAGCTATTCCCAGGCAGTCCCAAGGTTGCAGGGATGCCAGTGTGGGTCACTTGAATGAAAAGTTCATTACAAACATGGCAGAAGTATGGCATCTTATGATAAATCCATAACAGTTCAAGAAAATGAAGCTGGAATTTGTATGAAAAATCTGCATTGCATTTCTTAGGATAGAGCAATTAATCTGATGAGGAAGAGATTATGTCCAAGCTCCATAACTATTCAGTACCATAAGGATTACATAGGACCTGTGTGACTCTCAATGCTATCATCTCACATCAGGAAATACTTCAAGCTGAGATCTAATAATGATTTCTTCAGACTGATAAACATCTTCAACCCAAAGTCATGAGGGAGCTAGGAATTCATTGCAGTTATCTACTACTTCACACTGTTCAGAGAATTAACTTGAAGAGCTTATAAAGAAAGAAGTAAGGTTCTAAAAAATGGAGATACAAAATGACAGCCAAATTACAAAGATTAAATAGTTCACCATATATAAAATTAAAATTAAAAGAAATGAAGTGTTGAAAAATGAAGGGAAAAAGATAAAACAGAATTACAGAACACCCATAAAGAAAGACGAGCTCTTAAAAGCCAGCTAGATGAACTCAACCTGTTACTGGCTGACAATTGATGATGATGTTGATATGGATAACTACATCAGGGACCCCATTAAACATACATAAATTTTCTAGTAGTTAATTTATCTTGAAGTTATGTTTATGTAACTTTGACTCCCTAAAAAATTCTATCACTTTTGTCAGCCATAAGTCCATTTAGTGTTCACACAGTAATAATCATTGGCAGGAAGGAGGGAGTGACAAGGCAGGATGCTGTGTGAATGGTAAATGGATCTATTGCTGTTGAAAAAGATGGGAAGAAATATTTCTGCAACTGTACCTGTTATGATGTGAACTCCTTACACACTAGTTAAATAATGCCACAAACTGATCAAAGAAAATCAGTCAATCAACCAATCATCTAACAGAACAGCTTGGCTTCAATGTTTAGGTAAGCTGAGCACACACTTCTGTTAATTAGAATACATGTACAGTAAGAAATGAAGAGAGCATTGATAAAGAACATGAGCAAGTTTCACGTTCATTTATAAAGGTAGCTGCCATGTAGGGAGCTACATCCACTCAGAAGACATTGTGGAAGCAGGACTGAGGCAGACGCAGGTATTGCTTGATCTCCTCAGAGTCTGACGGGGAGCAGTGCCGGGGAGGCTTCTTCAGTCTCTTCCGAATGCTCTTCATTATCTAAAGGTTTAGCACAAGAGTTAATGGATGAAAGCCTTTGCCATATCTCTTCCTACATGTCCTGACAGTTGATAGATGAAAACCTTTAGTCAGTTCTATTTTTCATCATTTTGCTTAACATTTTGTCTCAGTTGAATCATACAAGGAGACTGATAATGAGATAATGATATTGATAACATTATAGATGATAGTGATGGTGGTGGCAGCAATAATGATAATGATATTTACCTTAGAGTTGCTCTTGGAGGCCTCAGTGTGGTTCAATACGCTCTGGGTAGTCTTGTCCAATGATACAGTTGTGCTCCTTCTGTATGGCAAGTGATGCTTTCCATGGCTCAAAAATGAACTCTTGGGGAAAGTTGGCCAACTCCGGCACATATTGTCTGCGGCAATAAGGTAAAGCATTGTGGTTCCTATACTTAAGGAGGATAGAGATTACACTTATGTTCCCTGAAAATTTCTTGCAAACATCCCACTCATCACCTAGATGTTTGGAGAAGTGTGCACTGGACATAAAACCATTCCGTGAGAACAATGTGCAGTAATCATGCCAAACTTTGACAGAGTAGAATATTATTCAAGCATAAAGGTAGCACAAGATAAAAGTATGGATTCTTGAGGGATTAATTTGAGCCAATAAGAATCTCCGCCCATCAGCAACTGCCATGCTACACAGAAGCCAACCCAAGCCCAGAATCCTCACAGTCTCCTTCATTCCTTCAGGCCCTGACACACTTTCCAGCAGACACTTGGCCTCCAGGACAATGAAAAGACAGCAAGTCAAGTCAGAAATAGTGGGTAGGTGACTATTGTGTGGCAACAACACCTATAGCATAGCCAGCAGGTAGAATCTTAAATTCTCCTTGCAGGTGGTGTCCATGAAAGAACCACCAGGAGAGAGAGAGTGACCACCTGACAGCACCAGGAGCCACAAAGTCCAGCCAGGACAAAAAAAAAGACTGCCATCCAAAGCATTGTCCCATTACTCCTTCACCCTCAGGTCAAACAGGTCTAGGTGGGATTGTCTCCTAGCTCTTTGTCTTCTTCAGCCCAGGACATTTTCATACACCCTCCTAACATGCCCATGCCACCTCAATCTACATTTCAGCTGCAATGTTGTACCTCATAGAATTCCCAACACCAAGATTCTTCCAAGTATAAGCTCTCTCCTTGGTGTGCCCATGACATTTCAATCTGTGAGTACACCTTAATCCCCATCCAAGTCATACCTTATGTAATCTCCAGTGGGTTCAATCCTGCGGCCATACTCCACAGGACAGACGCACACAGAGCAGTCCAGCTGCCGCTCAAAGGCTGAGGAGCTGATCCACATCCAGTTGCCAGCTGCCACGGACCAGTCCGCATCAATGAGGTACTTGTAGAACACCTGAGGACAATAGGAATCATTCATAATCCTTACCTTTGAAGAGGAAGGCTAAAATATTGCATTGCAAGTTACTGTAATATTTTAAACACAGGGAAGAAAGATGATGTTATATGATTCCACTATATTGCAAAAGGAATTAATTACACAACATTACAACCTCTAAATCAGAGGTTCTCAACCTTTTTTCTCATTAAGAACCCCAAGTTATAAGACTATCTACCCAAATCCCCCCAGTAATCTGACATTGAATAGAATGTTAATTTAATGAATGACACTAACTCAATATGCAATGATATGCTGCAAAGGATATTATCAGATCAGCCATCTTGTGAACCCCTGTGGATTTGCAAACCCCAGGGTGAGAACTCCTGCTCTAGAAAGAGAAATGTAATACATTCATATTAAGTTATTCACACTTCATTCATTCAGCTTCCTATCAAACTTTTCATCTATTCTCCTTAAACCTCAATCAGAGACAGATAGATTCCTTATGCTTAATGAAATCTGAGCAATAAAAGGTTCATAAAGGAGCCAATGTGCAGCTTCCTGACTGCCTCACCTTTAGCCCATCCACCCACGATATCCAAAGATCTCCTCGAGTCAGGAAACAGGACACCACTGTTCGGCACACATGATGAATCCATCCCTCCTGTTGGGGCAAAGAGAGACTAAGATTTCTCCTTATGTGTGATTAAGAACACATAGGATGCTATATTAAGTGTTGTAGTGTGTGTGTGTGTGTGTGTGTGTGTGTGTGTGTGTGTGTGTGTGTGTGTGTGTGTGTGTGTGTGTGTGTGTGTGTGTGTGTGTGTGTGTGTGTGTGTGTGTGTGTGTAATTCACCTCCTCGGTCGCCTGCTGGTCACCCAGCCAGTCTTCCCCATTACGGAGCGAGCTCAGACCTCATAGACCGATCTTCGGGTAGGACTGAGACCACAATACACTCCACACACCGGGAAGTTACATCCCGTACCTATTTACTGCTAGGTGAACAGGGGCCACACATTAAGAGGCTTGCCCATTTGCCTCGCCGCGCCGGGATTCGAACCCGGCCCTCTCAATTGTGAGTCGAGCGTGCTAACCACTACACTACATGGTGTGTGTGTGTGTGTGTGTGTGTGTGTGTGTGTGTGTGTGTGTGTGTGTGTGTGTGTGTGTGTGTGTGTGTGTGTGTGTGTGTGTGTGTGTGTGTGTTTTCCATTTAATGACGGAAGTTAATTTGTATTATGCAATTGTTGCAAGTCAATTGTACTATTCTGTGTGAAATATGAAGCCTGTCATTTGCCAGCTAGTTATGAATAAGTTACCTAAAGCAAACCATCTGTCTATATAATTATAACCCTCTATTTTTTCACTTCAGTCACCTTTGTCCAGTGCCTTACATAAAATAAATAAATAAATAAACAATTGGCATATGATTAAAAGTTTTCACAACAGCATCTTTTACCTTGCGGAGCTGCCTCATGCAAGCATCAATGAAAGGGTACCCGGTGCGTCCCTCCTCCCAGGCTGCCAGCTCACCAGGCTTCTTGTACCACGGGATCTGAATGCATATTGGATTGCCCTCCATTTCACTGTACTGTAAAGACAATATTCCATGTTAGAATGGCTAAATTCATCACAAACCTGACAATTTCTTGAAATATGATGATATGGATGAGGTTTATGAATTGAACGAGAGAGAGAGAGAGAGAGAGAGAGAGAGAGAGAGAGAGAGAGAGAGAGAGAGAGAGAGAGAGAGAGAGAGAGAGAGAGAGAGAGAGAGAGAGAGAGAGAGAGAGAGAGAGAGAGAGAGAGAGAGAGAGACTAAAAACATTAACAAATCACCTTAGGATTGTTGGCAGACATGCAGTAGAAAAACTCTCTCCAAATGAGTTGAGCAGTCAGGGAGTGAGAGGCGGGTGGCTCTCCTCTGTTGATCTTCTGGTAAGTCTCCTGCATATCCCAGTAGAACCTGAGGCAAGACAGCAAAAGGTAACAAAGACTCACAATAGAAGAAAAATGTGACAGGGTGAATCTAACTCATACATAAAATAGTAATAAGACACCAAAGAACATACATAGATAACTGCCAACACTTACTTCCTGACAGATAGACACCCAAATCTTAGTGCAGCAGACATACTCATAGGTGGGCCGAGCAGGTCTGGATTGACTTGATTAGGCAAGATGTACCCGTCTCTGAAAGGGAAATGTGTCATCATGCATCTCATATCCAATCCAGAGTTCTTTTCTTCACCAGTTGCTCCAATTTATCTTTCTCTCTTCAATCTAAACTTCACTTATGCAGTTATTTCTTAACTCACAGCCACTTATAATTCTAGTCTACAAACAATTAATTCTGCACCAATTTAAGGAGTAATATCCTTCCTTTTCTTGATTCTATACCTTACTTCTTCCTCTATTCTTTGATTCAGACCCACATACAATCATAACCAATAAATGGTTTTCTCTTTGAGGAATCTACTATTCAAAAAGCAATATAACCTTTTAAAGTCCTGTTATGGTTAAGAGATCTAACAATCTTGACAATATCACTACTATTAAATTCCTTCTCCCAATTACATCAATAAGGACTATTTTTCTCTACCCGAGTAAATACTCTCCGACAACAAATACAGGACCATGAATCATTTCTCTCATTGTCTTTGGTGAAAAAGAAAAGCCTTACGTTACCTGAATGCATTCTCTTCCACTATGAGCCGTTCCTGAAGGTGAGCCAGAGCAACCTTCTCTCCTCCAATATATACAGGACACTCCCTGATGCGTGTATAGCCTTGTTCCTCTACTGAAGGGACTTGTGGAAACAGCTGTAGGGAATACCAAAGATTATAGCTGGGATAATTAGTATGTATAACAGTAAATCTCCCTTATCATGAGAAAACAGATAATTGTACATCCTCCTTATTATTTCATGTCTTCCTCTTGTTCTTGTCTCAATATGTGCTTCTGAGTTAGCACACCAGCCAAACAGTTACATATAAAACTTGGTGTAAATATATAATTCTTCAATTCACCTTTATCTTCTGAGCAACTTCATCAGAAATGTTTCCAAATAAAACATTTTCCCAGTCAGGATTTGGCGAAGGTTTGGGAGGGTCCCCTAAAACTTTTATCACTTGCTGGAAAGAAAGACACAGCATTAGCTTGACAGAAAAAGATGTACAAAGAAAATTTAAGAATTAAATTGCTCTCAAAATATTTGAAAAGGCTCTATTTACCTCCACAGAAGAGCAATCAGTTTGTACTATCAGGAAAATTCTAACTTTTCTAGCTAAATGTGAAATAATGTATTTATTCTCAACTGCATAGATAGTATTTTATACACATTACATATTCCAACAGTGTCTTATAACCTATGAAATCTTTCTTCTTTTATTCACCATGTAAAGAGAAAAATAATTCCAATGAAGTGACTAAAGCTACAAAGACCAAGAGTGATGTTGGGAGTTGACAATAACATTTACATAATCATATTAGAACTCAATTTCAGCTTAAACTTTTCTCATATATAAAACTTTATTTCCCCTTCAAATTCATTTCTACTCTAAATGAGGCATAACACTAAATATTCAACACTAAATAAACATTACTTACCACAAACATCTCATAGGTGGTGGGTGGTTGATCCCCATTTGCCTCAATGACCTCAAATGGGTCCCACAGGGTGTGCGATATTCTCTCTATTACTGTCACCCCAAGTTCTGAACACAGCTTCCGCACAGCATTGTCACGTTTGTTCCAGATCGCCTCACAGTCCTGGAAAGGTCATTATTGTTAGCCCTTTGAGTTATAGAGGATGGATACCAGTAAAAAGATAGAAAAGACCTGGGAACAGTGTATGTAGGAAGATATGAAAAGGATAGACATTGGAGAACATAGCCAGATATTCTGAGCAACATCTATTACTACTACTACTACTACTACTGTTATCATCGTAAGTGGGCATTATCAAGACATTGCAATAATGATATCAGATTATTGGTTGTACCATAATTTTCCTTCCAAGTTACCAATTCATCAGTATCATCAATGCTTTTGGTTACAAACTATAGTAAAACTAAATTGTACTGACCCACAGGGTGTTGCTTGCCATCCTGCCAGATCTCCAACCAAACCATTCACCTTATACTACTCACTGTTCTTTAATCATAGTATTATCAACAAACAACATTCTAAGAATATTCTTACTATTTCATTAAATAGCAGGTGATACAAATAAGTGTTGTATACCATATCAAATGAAGGTATTTCATGTACATGTATGACAATGTGGCATATCAGGTTGGGCGATGTTCCCAGGGGGGAAGAGGGGGAGTCAGGTCACCGATATTCAATTGGAAACTCTACTGACTTGCAATTTCAGTTGCAAATTGGCATATGTGAACCTGCCTTTACTGAGTGTTGTACAGCCAAAGAAAAAGTTTCTTCATCCAATGATCTTCAGTAAATACGTTCAGCTTGAGACAATAACTGAAATAAAATACTGTCTCATCTTATGTTTATTTCCACCATTCATTATATTAGACTGGGAATTTCAAGAGAACATAGCAGTAAATATTGTGTAAATCATCAGTCTCATTTTCACTTTTATAACCAGCACCTTTACTGTATTTAGTTTTACTTATGGCATAATCAATGGCAGATATCCTCATGTATCTCATTTCCCCTTTTATAGATAAGTCATGCATTAAACTGAATAAATAACTGTTATTCAATTTTTTTTGAAGTAATGAGAGACATGGCACCGTCACACGGAACATTGGCTTCACCTCATTGGTCAATACAATTTACTTTTACTACAATGATAATTATCATTATCCTCCATCCTTCTTCTTTGCTCTTCCTCCTCCTGCTACTAATATCTACACATCTGAGCTTAGTAACACATGTAAATACATAGAAAACACTATGGATTAAGATGAATATTGAAGAAGTGGAGGTCAGAGCAAAGCGAGTCTTTAGACTTTGATGAGTCAACAGTTTACCTGTGACATCACCATGGGCTGCGGTGTAATCTAAATAACATAAACGACACATACAGATAATCTCTTTGCAACATATGAATCTGGATGTACTACCTACCAGTATCGAACAAAGCTGGATGCCGACAGCCCACCCTTACCTGCTCAAATGAGAGGTGAGTCAGACCAATTTCTTTGTGTAAGGTGGAAAATATATCAACTGGATTTCCTTCGCAGACAAAGAGCTGAGATCCAACATCCCTCAGCTGTTGATCCAAGTCTAATAAAGATTCAGTCAAGTACCTTTGCCGGTTGTAGCCAGTGACCTTCGTCCCTGAGAATCACACACCTTGTCACTAAGGCTTCATTATTTCCATATTGTAATGTCAATCATGATACACCAAAATAAAAATAGAGTTACAAAAGACATCAAAGCATCAAACTATTTTGTCTTAAGAGTTTGTCCATACTACAAGCTATATCCATTTTATTATGAGCTTATCCATACTTAAAGATATATGCACTGTAATTATTTTTGTTTAAGAGCTTGTCCATACTGGTGTATAAATTATTATCTACATTATACAGTAATATATAATTTCTTGATATATATATACATATATATATATATATATATATATATATATATATATATATATATATATATATATATATATATATATATATATATATATATAAACCATAAATATTCATCAGGTCACTAAGGTACTAAATAGCCAACCAAGTACATGAATTACAGTATTATATGAAAATGAAATCCAAACCTGCACTCTCCCCATCAAATATGAAGATTGCATAGAACATCTTAGCATCTTGCAGGGCCTCCAGCAGGGCAGGATTGTCATGGAAGCGCAGGCCATGCCGAAACCAGTGGACGGCGACCTTCCCCATCGCTGGAAAGACGCACATGGTTAAGTCTTCATCAACACCAAGAAACTTGAAATAATATTCTTTAAATATTTATTACCTAATAAGATAACTTCAAACAGGCTAAGGTGAAGATAATCAAGGTTTTATAAAGTGTAATAAATATTATAGTGACGGTCTTAATGTGACAGAAAGAAGACAGAACTTTCTTTTTGATGTCAAGATGCCACTATCAGACCTTTCTTTTTATGTGAAAGGGAATTCTGGCCTGGCACGACAAAAAGGCCATGAGAAAAGGAGCCACTGAAGATGCCAGTTCCCCAAGGCTGTGGTCACAAAGGTAGAGTAGCAAAATACGAGATGCAGAAAAATACATAAAATAACATAATAAATAAATAACCGAACTTAAGATTCCAAAACATAAGCTTACGTGACCTCCATTCCGTTATAATCTAAATATAACAAAGTCAAAATCATGACAAATTATCAGTTTTCACTTTAAATCAGAGAGAGAGAGAGAGAGAGAGAGAGAGAGAGAGAGAGAGAGAGAGAGAATGACATCGACCTTTGAAGGATTTATGACGTCGGCGACGGGAAGCAACAGCCAAGAAAAGCCGACACGTGACACGATCCTCACGTGTAACACTGCTTGCGCTCGCTGGTTCACTCACTCTCTCTCTCTCTCTCTCTCTCTCTCTCAGGCAAGATCAATGAATAAAGTGTTGAGTCACAGCACATATGTAGTCTTGTATCCCCCTCATCCCTTCAACCACCGCGCTTTCTCCCTCTTCTATTGTCTTAGTCCATCCAACCTGCAGTATCTCGTTCTCGGCGACAGTCCTTCCCTTTATCATGATTCAGGCAAGACCTTCGCTTGAACAACCTCCCTCACCGTGCCAGTGGCTTGCGCAAGTCTCTCTTAACATCCACCGTCATTTGTACCACCCTGACCTCCGCTACACTCTTACCTCCAAGCATTATTCAATTGGCTCTTCTGATAATCCAGCCTCCGTGTGTTGAAACGCTAAAAAGAAAATAGGGTGATTTTCAAAGACAGCATTGATTTTTCGGTTACCATGGGTGTTTCTATGTGGTATGATAATAGTCTCGTAAGGATGCATTTTTTTCATAGATATAATTTAGTTCCGTTACCCATGATTGGTTCTTCGGATAGGATGATTTTCAAAGACAGCATTAATTTGCTTGGTTACAATGGGCGTTTCTATGTGGTATGATACTAGTCTCGTAAGGATGTGTTTTTCAAAGATATATATAATCTATTTCCGTTACCCATGATTGGTTCTTCGGAGTGCGGTTCAGAAGTCTTCCTTTAACTCTCACTCGAGTCTTGAAGCATTCCTGGAAACTAATAACTTCCACCTACGTAGTATGATTGAAAGGGAGTTAGTCGGATTAAGATGGCGTGATGTTCGAGAATGTGGATCCTTCTGCGTCTCCTCGTGCTATTAAATTTTCATCTGCGTTTAATTTGATCGTATATTCACATTTTGCACTGTGTGTGTGTGTGTGTGTGTGTGTGTGTGTGTGTGTGTGTGTGTGTGTGTGTGTGTGTGTGTGTGTGTGTGTGTGTGGAATACTTGATACGGCTTAGGTGAGCTTGGTTTACAAGATGACAGGATAAGAGAGAGAGAGAGAGAGAGAGAGAGAGAGAGAGAGAGAGAGAGAGAGAGAGAGAGAGAGTTAAGATTCCACCACACGCTGCTGATGACAAGTGTGGTAGAGTGATGAAGAGGAAGACAAAGGAAGCAAGGAAACACCGGAAGAAAAGGAGGAATACAAAAGAATAGCGAGGAGGAGGAGGAGGAGGAGGAGGAGGAGGAGGAGGAGGAGGAGGAGGAGGAGGAGGAGGAGGACAATAGTATCAAGAAATCCAAAGCTCTCTATATATTTTTGGGGGTGCAATCTTTTCCTCCGCGCTTGAGGATACACACACACACACACACACACACACACACACACACACACTTCTCTCTCTCTCTCTCTCTCTCTCACACACACACACACATTTCCGGATATCCAATGCATGAATGAAAATGAAAAAAAAAAAAAATAGAAATGCTAACTAAAATACGAATTATTACTCGGCTGCTTTTCTCTACACTAAGGAAAAAATGTTGCATACCCTTATGAAATCCGTATATTCTTTTTTTTTCACGTACGCCATAGAAGAAAAAAAAAAGCCATAATACTTCGCAAACCTTAACACACTTATTGACCAAGGGGGTTCTTCTGGATACGGAAGACCTCTACTTAGAAACGCTTTGTTCTCTCACCACGACTATTTCTAAAGGCCACGGAGACGATTAGCGGGGTTTTCAAGAGTTTCTCCAGTTAACAGTATAGAAATGTTGTCACTCTGCCTCCAGAGAAGTAAAAACACCTTAAAAAAAACTTGTGTAAACTTAACCCCTTCAGTAATGGAACAGATTTTTTCCTTGAGATTTGTGTACGATTAGACAGACTATTTTATTGTCATTAGGAAGGGTCTATGGAGGTCAGAAGATTAATGGCCACAGTATTCACTATCTTTATACCCAACATGAGTATGAAAATGCGTCATGGTACTGAAGGGGTTAAACAAAGCCTTCTAAAATAATGGAGGACAAGTATACAAGTTTGAGAATACAAGCCTAACAGCCGTAAGGAGAGACTTGCGTGGAGATACTGAAGCCTCATAAAGCCTTCTATATCAAGTTCGCCAAGCAATATGACTACTGTAATATGACACCACCTTGCTCAGACCAATGCGTCAGTCTCTTGGCCAAGCAAGTTCTTTACGTGTACCTTTGAACCTGGCAGTCTGATTATTGTGTATCAACTTTGTTTCATTTTATCTCTGTAAGAATGAACATGACCTTAGAACGAATAACCATGACTATTGTATTCCAAGCTTGTCCCTTGCTAGGATCGTATACTGTGGTTGTGACTATCGTATATCGTGTGTCTCTTGGAATACGGAGAATAAATTATCTTCAAGACGTTCATGGTGGTGTGACTCTAGTTTTCGTTCCTTTCATGAAACCGAAAAGAATCATAATTACCTTATTTACGACGTGCCTGTGTTAACGTACAGTACACCAAGTTCTAACTGAAATATAACACACCAAGAGTAAAAATTATACCAGTGGAACATGGCTGTGGTACTGTCTATCAAGCTCCAACTGAAACGCAGCACTAGGAGTGAAAAATTTCCCTTAGGACGTGGTTATGTTATTGTCTCATGTATCAAGTTCAAATCGAAACACAGCAGAAATGAAAATTACCTTACAAATGTAGCGGTGTTGTTGTTTCGTATATAGTCGCTTCTTATGGAAAATAGAACACCGCAGGGAGTACTTTGTAGTGTGGGGAATGGTGGTGGCACTGAGCTTAAGGTCAGGACGATGATGTGGGGCTGACGGAGGAGTCACTGCTTCACCCACAGGCAGGTAAGAAATGCAAGCAGAAACAGGCAAGACAAGCGCGAAAGGCAAGGCAGTTTTATGGCTGCGGCCCAAAGTGTCATACCGCTATCTACCAAGAGTGTTTCTCCAGTTAGTAGGATAGAAATCTTGTCACTCTGCCTCTAGAACCGTAAAAAAATGCCTTAAAAACTCGTGTAAATTTAAATAAAGCCTTTTGAGAATACGAGGCAAAGCGTGTACTCTTGGAACCGCCGGCCAAGACAGGTGGCACTGTGGCAGCATATTCTAGACTCTACAGCGTCCCTTTGACATCGCATGGGTTATGTTATGCCAGTGGGTGAAGGCTGCGTTACCATACAATAGCCAATAAGGAACAATGTGTGCTTGAAAATGAGGAGCTCGCTTGGTTGTGCTCTCTCTCTCTCTCTCTCTCTCTCTCTCTCTCTCTGATTTTACGATGTTGATAGAGTAATGAGAAAAAATATGACTAACAGAGAGAGAGAGAGAGAGAGAGAGTTTTCTCAAGTGACATCCACTCACAGACGTATCGACCAGCCACTTCCTGGGGGAAAAAATATAACCAACATTCTCTCTCTCTCTCTCTCTCTCTCTCTCTCTCTCTCTCAATAGCTACCTCTAATACTAATATCAATCATTTAGGCTTTTCCTTCCAAAGTGTGTGCTTATCCACCACAAATTGAAATACACAATCACAATAACAATCACAATATCTATACAAAATAAAACAATAGAATGTGTCTCTCTTTCTCTCTGGCAAACTCAAAACTGGATAGGTTGAACTGTATGTTTTTTTCAGTTTTTAATCCGTTTCATGTTAAAACAGTTATGAAGCCAAGAGACAAAAGCAACTTCATATTCTTATTCTCTTTTCTTTCTATGTATCCAGAAGACAATTTTTAGTGTTCTTAAAGCTTTAATACAAGTCCACCATGAGCTGCCAATTTTTCAGCATCACAAACTTCATATTTTCCTTTTTCTATGCATCCGGAAGACAATTTTTAGCGTTCTTAAAGCTTTAATACAAGCCTATCATGAGCTGCCAATCTCTTCAGCCATTACAAACTACCACAAGAAAGTCAGTGCAGAATAGAAATACACAAGCATGTATACAGAACTCTACATGGAGGACTTTTCAACACAGAGGATTATAAATGATGAAATATACCTGGTCATAATACTTAGTGAAGAACTAGACAACTAACCATGTCACAACTTACAAGTGGGGCTTTTTTGTTTTATTTTTTGTTACCCTTGGCCAGCTTCCACTCTTCCATAAAAGAGTGAGAAAAAAAAAAGAAGAAAATGTTGGTCTTCATCCCTTTCTTTCCCAGAGTGCAAATCCAATAGGAATTACCACAAGCCTCTGATTTGCATTGCTTATTCTAACAAGATATGTGCAAATATATTCACATTACATACAGTAAAACATGGAACTCATTAAAAAAAGTAAAAGTAATAAGTTCAGCAGTGCATTTCCTTCTTTGCCATTTAATCTTAAGCTCACTTTATGATGGGCCACCTTACAACTGGGTTTTCAGGAGAATGATCTAGGAGAATGAGATGCAGTTTGCTAGAAGTGTATCAGCTTACTAAGAAATGAAACTGTTGGTCAAAAGAAGCTTTCATGAATAAAATGTGTTCTGGGAATGAGAAAATGAAAGCTTACTGAAAATCCTTCTCACACAAATACAACTGATCCTAAACACACACACACACACACACACACACACACACACACACACACACACACACACACACACACACACACTATACAGTTCAAAACCAGACACAAGAAAAAAAAAAAAAAAAAATTGATACCTTTAACTAATAATGAAGTCCATCATAGGAAATATTTTTCAGTCACATACATAACAAGATGTGTTAAAAGATAATGCTCTTATAAAAAATCCAAGAAATGCTTCATTCTGTCTCTACATCACCTCTTTATTTAGTAAACTGAAATTCAGCAGAGGGTCAATTATGGAAGATGTCAGTTGGAAGATTAAAATATTTGCTTGGAATTAATTTTGGAGTACTGTTCACTATTCACTGTTACATCAACAAGACCAAAGCACGATACTTTACTCGGCAAGGACAAGGAGCTCAATCATTGTAATCCACATATTCTTGGTGAGGTGATATGCAACTGGCAGTTCTGCTTATCTCTATACAGTACTACAATTTTTGTCAACATACTGTAATCGTTATATTTCATGTACCATTATCACCGGCTACTATTACAACTACAACCACAACTACTATCAAGAATCAACAAAACAAGGTAAACAATGCAATAAGAAGTCAGTTTGTCTTCCCTGTAACACTCAAGTTCTCCATTCATGCCAGCTTTTTCAGCCTTTCATCTAGTGCAGTAGTTCCCAACCTGTGGAACACATGCCACTAAAATTAAAAAAAAATTATATAGCAGTATGTGAAGGCCTTTCAGTTGGTATATTATCACTTTCTAGATCATATGCAATTTTATGCTAAATTAAGTCATTTAATTTCTCAGAAAAATTATTATTGCCATATACAAGATAATCTGGCATTGATCAGCTGGTGGGGAAGAAACAGATGCATCCCTCCCTTGCATTAAATTGAGTTGTGTTCCTTATTAGTTCATTTGTGTGTTCTACTTGTGATAATTGCTGGAATTGAGGTTTTTCTGGAGCCAGGTGGTACGTGGGGACTGTATGAGAACTCCAAGTGGTACATGCTCAAGAAAAGTTTTGGTACCACTGATCTAGAGCCTTGGGGCTTCCACTATCCATGTGGGCTTCCTGTTTGTGGCTGCCCACACACAATGAGCACTCAAGTTGGTCTTTTCTCCTGCCAGCCTACTCTCATCAGCTTATATTATTCAACGCCTGGCTCTCTATTGGCTTATGTGTATCCTACCAGCTCATACTGCCCTTGCTGTCTACAGTTTGTTATCATTTTTCTAATCTATAAGGCAAAGTATTCCACATCCTCTTTGTTTCAGTCTTTCTAGTCATTCAATAGTGTTTTCCTGGACTGTAATTTGTTGCTCTAATATCAAACCTAGTGCAAGCCTTGTGATTGGCCAGTATGTGCCTACAGCAGAGTGGTCAGCTTCATGTCCACCTTCCGAGTCTAGACAGACTAGATTGAGCTCATGGTTTGTATGGCTGGGTTAAGTTGCAGTGACTTTACTCCTGGGAACACTTGGAACATCACAACTGAACACACAATCAACCACAGCAATATCATCATCTACCTACACAATGAAGGAATGAAGTAAATTTGTTTATTCAATCCAAACCTAGTCCATAAAATGACAAGCAGTGATGTTATTTCAATGCTATCCATGGGTAGATTTAGGGACAGCATCCCCTCCACTATTACATAAGACTGATGCATGGCAGTTAGAATTGCTGATGAGCTGAAGTGACCTAAGGACGTTATAGGAAGAAAATGCAGGGGAATTTAAACAGGACCATGAATGTAGACACCAGAAAAAAACACTTTAACTTTCATTATAGACTTATCATAGCTAAACATACCAAGGTTATCCAACTAGATAGATTACAGATACTTTATTATCATCATTAGGGGGTCCATTGATGTTCCGTGATCTTAATCTGGTTATTTAGTGTGTAAGAATAGCATAGCTCCTCACCATACACTCAATTCTGATCACCAGCTTAATTTTGAACAAGGTGATCAGAGACACTTCCTTATCATTGAGCAAGCACTGGTCTGTGGTTTTTGATACTCTGCATAATGTATGTAAGAAAAAAAAACATAAGTTATTTCACTATTACTTGTCTGTCCACCTTTGGCAATGGTCTCTCTTCCCCGTTCACTTTACAAATCAATCATTGAGCAAGTGCTGTTCTGGTTTTGGAGACTCTGCAGAAGACATAAAAAAAAAAGCATATAATTTATTTTCACTATCATTCTTCTTTTTTTTTATTTATACCATGTGGGCTTTTCACGAGAATTTATGGGCTAAAGGGGTTACTTTTTGGGGTACCTCCTGTCTGAAAGCCCAACCGCTAGGAAACCCTTGCCCCGAGTGAGGAAGCCCAACCTACACTCGGACCATGGGCAGGATTCGAATCCGTGCGCTTGGAGACCCCTCAGACCCCAAAGCACACATGGTTCCACTGTACCACAGCGGTCCCCTTTAGTCAATTCATGTACGACCACTCTGGCAATGGTCTGGTAAAATTCTAGTTTATGCCCATACTCCCCCCTCCACTTCCCAACAAGCTTGGGGACAGGTGGGAATGTGGGATTTCAGATGGGGAACATGAAATGTGTATTTTTTGCGTAATTGGGGTGGGAAAAAATGGCCATCCTAAATTCTACGAAATGTTCACTACAACTTTTGTAAATTCACTAATTTGTATAAATTCCATAAATTTATGGTAAATTTCAGCAAGGACGCAAACCTAACCTGACGTAAACTTAATCTGACCTAATGTAAACCTACAGTAACCTAAACTTAACCTTACATAATGTAAACCTAGGGAAACTTGTAGTGAAAATTCCATAGACATTTTAACGGCAATTTTCCCCATTATGCAAAAAACACACATTTTCGACGCACCTCATGTTCACCACCCGAAAACCCGCATTCCCACCTATCCCAAAGCTTGTTGTGGGGGCAATGGGGAGTATGGTCAGAAACTAGAATTATACCTTTTTTCACTATCACTCACGTCCACATTCAGTCAGTTAGGAATGTACGCCCACTCTGGTAATGGTCTCTCTCTCCCCGCCGTTCACTTTACAAATCGATCATTGAGGAAGTGTTGTGTGGTTGTGGAGACTCAGCATAAGGCATCAACTCACACATAACTGGAAACATGTTGGAACTTACCTCCCCTTTGAAGTTAATTTGTACCACGACGTTATTAAATCCTCCTCTCCTGTTCCTCTTTATATCGCTTGTAGGTTATCTCGTCTTCTACTACGCTCTACCACTTACGCATTTTGTCAATACTGTATCACAACAAGGCCAGCGATCTACAACACTCCTCCTCTTCTTGTGACCGTCAATCCATCACCGCCTGCGTATGATTTTCTTTTCCTACTTATTAATACCTTTTTTCTAACTTTTATTGAATATCTTGCTTTGTAACAATTTATTTTACATTTTTTTCAATTAAGTTTTGTTGGTTTGTTAGATTATATTTGTTTTTATACTATGAGTCCCTTTAATATAATTGTTTTTATCATCTTTTTACGGTTTTGTGTAGCTACTTTCTGTTTCCCCAAGGCTCAGGTTTTCATTAAGTTTTCAGATCGTCTCTCTCTCTCTTCCAGATTTAATTGTTTTCCTTTACTTTCTTCAAATTATGTAACGTATCGATGTGTGTATACATTTGTCTCTATCCATTAACATTAATTAACCTTTTTTTTAAGTCAATCTCTTCTTTATCTCAAACTGAATCATACTTTCTTAAATTCATTGTTTATCCTGTTTTTTTGTAAATACGTATTAAAATTTTTGCAAGATATTATTTTCAACGTGGTTATCCTTTTAAACTAAAACAAAGAAAACGATAATAATTTTCTCTCAATGACTAACTACATTATTTTCTGCCACCAAAGCTGCAATCAGTTGTTTACGCTTTCTTTTATTCAATTTGGCTTCTTAGAAATCAAAAAGTGTGAAACTATATAAAGAAAAAAAAAACTGCAAGCAAAACGGTTATTCTTTTGTTATCGAGGTATACTCTCTCTCTCTCTCTCTCTCTCTCTCTCTCTCTCAGTAGTAGTAGTAGTAGTAGTTGTAGTTGTTGTTGTCTGACTACCTGGTAAAAACAAATAGAAACATCAAATAAATTAATGAAAAAAAAAAAAAAAAAAAGAATGAGGGCATACAATGAATAGAATTCCTACATCACCATAAATTTCAAAGGGATGGCGGGGTCGCTGTTCACTGTCACCATCACTCGCCTGCACCATTACCGCCTCTCACCAGGTCACTACGTCACTGCTCTCATCATCACCAGTTCACTTTTCACAACACTCAGGCATCCTCCCACACTCTCCCCACCCCTCACCACCACCATCACTCATCACTATACTCAATTGTTATTATCTCTGTCATCTTCATGGAGACGTACACGCAGTTCCTCTCTCTCTCTCTCTCTCTCTCTCTCTCTCTCTCTCTCTCTCTCTCTCTCTCTCTCTCTCTCTCTCTCCACGTATTTAAATGAATATATAGGCAAGTTCCCTTTTCATTTATTATTTTTTTTCTATTTTTTCCTCCCATCTCGCTTCGTCCTATCCTCCAGCAGTCATCCAATCTATTATTCTTCTCCCCAGTGTCTCTGATTTAATTCCTCACCCTGGTCTTCCCGTTTACGTTAAAGAATGCAATAATTTTCTTTCTATTTATTCCTGTTCCTGCTAACGCGACACTTGGAACTCATTAGCATTCATTATGTTGGAAGTCTCTCCGTTTCTCTTCTATTAAAGTTTAGTATTATTTTATTCTTGTACAGCCAGACGGCAAGTAAAGGGAAAAGACGGGTTATCCTCGAGTGATTGATAAATGTTTACCAAGTCACGAGAAAACAAAGTATTTCGAAACGCGAGCCCAGAAGAGGTTATGTTTCCCTGTTCTCTTCTTTTTGTTTCCTGCGTGTCTGGAAATTGAATCAGTCATGCTAAGAGTATCCTTTAAAAAGCTCCCTTGGTTTATATGGCCAAAATAATGAAAATTTCCATTGCCAGCAGGAGAAACACTCTTGAAAATTCGGCTAATCGTAATGTATGTGGTTCAGAAAATAATCTTGATGAGAGAGCAGAGTGTTTCAGAATACAAGACACTAGACCTGCATGTTTAAATAACTCAAAAGACATCTTAGAGTCTGAAATGTTAAAATCCCTTATCTCTAATACAATTAACAGGTTCTAATGGAAGATATTGTGGATTTCAAGTGTGCTTTCGTCATTTTAGTGCTACATTGACAAGTATTCTGCATTATCAACAAGAAAAGTACACATGAAAAACCTGACTATTCATCATTGTGCCTTTTGAAAATACGATAAGAGAAAAGATCTTGAAATATTTTTTTGCTAATGGAAGAAAGAATAAGAAGAGTGACACTGAGATTTATTTTTCGTGCATCTTAACCCCTTCAGTACCAGGACATGTTTCATATTCATTCTGGTTACTATTTGGCGATTTTATACAGCTTCAGAAACTTACGTCGGGAATTAAAATAGTGAAGGTTCTGGCTATTAATGTTCTCACCTCCATAGAACCTTCCTAATGTCAATAAAACCGTCCAATCACACCCCAAAACTCAAGGTAAAAATGCGTCCCAGTACTGAAGGGGTTAAAAAGTTATCGGCTATTTTTCTTTCAAATTAGCAAGAAATAGAGTAGAGAACACACTGTAGAAAAAAAATCTTCTTGGTACATCAGAAGAGTCTGCCCTGAATATCTTTGGGTGGATAGAAGAGAAAGTAAAGAAAGAGGGACACGTTATAATTAAAATTTTCTTCTCACTCTCGCACCATGGAGGAGACTCGTCACTCGGAGGCTCCTTGACGCTTACACACGACTTACTGCCACTGTAAACACTCGTCAAAGCCATGAATACTCTATGAGGCGGCTGCTGGGGACGTCGTTAGCGGCGCCAGAAAGCAGCTGTCAACCGAGTGAGGGAAAAACAGAAGAGAAAAAAAAAAAGGATAAAAAGGAGAGAAAAAAATAGAAAAAATAAATAAAAGCACATTCTGTCATACTGTTTTAATACAAAATGCTAAAGCGATCCCTTTTATGGTTCCGCAGTAATGTATTTTGAAATCAGCATGTCGTGCAGTCTCACTTTTAGGTCATGGTATCCCTTACTGCTTGAAATTCACATATACACACAACGCCTACACCAGGAGGAGTGGCTGATGAAGCAGTAGTGACTGTTTTCCTTCCTCTCCCTGTCTGCCCGTGACCACATGTGCAAGGAAGCGTGTTGAGGCGTCTTGTTTTAGTTCCTGGTGACCTACACGAGTTGGAATTTACTCATAACTGTGATGTACAGTAATAGAAAGACATTTTAATTTTTCATACTACTTTTCTTGCTATTTCTTTAAATTCTTCATATTCCATACTTGTCGAAATTTACTAGTAACTCTGATGGTATAAAAAGGAAAGGGTCTAAGAATCATAACAATTCTACTTTTTCTTTCAAAGTTTTATACAAGTTGCAGTGATGATATGGAAGTAGATATATTATTCTTGATATCTTCACATTTCTAATTTCTTTCTTCCATCTGCCAGGAATCTTAGTTATCTTTTACGATCTTTCGTTTCACCTCCACAGATAATATGAAAGCACAGAGACTGTTTTAAATCCTCATATCAGTATTTTTTCTTTCTCCTGTCAGTCCGGAAGGTTAGTTATCTTTCAAGATCTTTCGTTTCACTTCCACATATATCTTGAAAAAAGCTATTGCTCACCAGTAACCATGACGCTGCAGTTACGAATTTTTCTAAATGCCATCATACCCATATTTTCTTTCTTCTTTAAGCTATAAATCCCAGCCAAGCGCGTTTGTTCTGGTTCATAATGTCTCGGCAGAGCTGAAATTTACTGGTAACCAAAGCGGGAATAGTGTTTTTGAGACCTCACACCATTCATTTTCTCTCCTTCCTCAGTCAAAAGTTATTTTTTCCTTATTTCTTTAGACCAGTTGGAGTCTCGCCTCGGCTCCAGATGTGCTGCGGAGGAGGTAAAGGTCACAAATAACCACAGCGTTACAATACTAAAGAGCCAGTGCTTCAAAATGCCACACTGTTCATTTTCTTTTCCTCTTTATTCCCCGGCCATGGATTAGAGGCGCAGAAGTCCCGCTCTCTCATTTTGGCCCAAACGTCCCGTCTAGGTGAGATTTACACAACACTGCCGCGTTGCAAAAGGAAGTGGTTCTCTGACTGCCGCCACCACGCTGTCCGTTTTTATTTTGTCTCCTGCGTTGCTGTGCTGCGCTTCGTAATAGGATGAAAACAAAAGGGAGCAGGGTATTGTATTTATTTATGCTTATTGTGCTCGTCCATAATGGCATCGTGGTTGTTGGTGAAGCAAATTATGAAATGATTCCCCCGAGAAAGGAGTGGATAATTGCCTACTATGTTATTATTCAACTGCTCTTTCTTTTTTCCTTTGTGCGTGGGGTTTGTGTGTGTGTGTGTGTGTGTGTGTGTGTGTGTGTGTGTGTGTGTGTGTGTGTGTGTGTGTGTGTGTGTGTGTGTGTGTGCAATTCACCATGATCGCCTGCTGGTCACCCAGCCAGCCTTCCCCATTACGGAGCGAGCTTAGAGTTCATAGACCGATCTTCGGGTAAGGCTGAGACCACAACACACTACACCGGGAAAGCGAGGCCACAACCCCTTGAGTTATATCCCGCACCTATTTACTGGTAGGTGAACAGGGGCTACACATTAAGAGGCTTGCCCATTTGCCTCGCCGCTTTCCGGGACACGAACCCGGACCTTCTCGGTTGTGAGCCTAGCGTGCTAACCACTACACTAGGCAGTGTGTGTGTGTGTGTGTGTGTGTGTGTGTGTGTGTGTGTGTGTGTGTGTGTGTGTGTGTGTGTGTGTGTGTGTGTGTGTGTGTGTGTGTGTGTGTGTGTGTGTGTGTGTGTGTGTGAGTACGTATGTGGTTTGTAGTATAGTAGTCCTGTGTATGTAGGTGTATCGCGTTACTGCATTAGGTAAACTTGCATGCAGCTACCGTCATTTACTTAAACCAAAGGATAAAACAAATTTTTATCTCCTTCTGTCGAGACAATTGGATGTAATTACATGTACTAAGACTGTAATTACTTCATGATCAACACACAGAGTTCAGAGTATAGGAATATAAGAGGAAGCACAAGAAGGCCCCATGAAAGTCAACAGTACTCGATCTTGCAGAGCCGCCAAAAAAAATATTAAATTCATACGTGAAATTATAAAGAGTAGAAAGAGGCCAAAGAAAACGTAAACAAATATTCTGATGCTCTCTGCTGGACTGTACGTGTTCATCTGTCTCGCGTGACACATAAATTCATATTAGAATAAAAAAAAAGCAGTAAGTAAAAGCAATGATAAGCACATTTCCTTTCCTCTCTTTTCCTGTTTGCTAATCTTCTGTAATCTTGTGTAATCCTCCTCCTTCTCCTTCTCCTCCTCCTCCTCCTCCTCCTTCTCTTCCTTTTTCCTTTTTTTCTAATTTCACTTTCTTTTTCTTACAAATCTCCTTAGCTTTCATGTCTCTCTCTCTCTCTCTCTCTCTCTCTCTCTCTCTCTCTCTCTCTCTCTCTCTCCTGGAAAACACCACGAACACCTCAGTATCTTCTACCAAAACCTCTCCAATACAAGTCGAGATGGGACACCAAAATGTTTCAGAACACGAGTGATACAAAGACACACTTAGCAATTCCCGACGACTCGTCCCAGATGCCCCTGGCTGAGACACTCCGCCCTGCCCCGCCTTTCACGCAGCAGCAAGAGCAGCCTGGCGCCCTCGTTAACATTCCGCAACCTCTTACCTCTGATAATGAGATTTTCAAGAATAAGACCATTACCTCCCTTAATACCAAAGCACAAGGTGAGCTTTTGTGAGACGCGGGGCTTTTCAGGCGGTCGTCTCTTTTCTCGCCTCCTTTCTGGCCGCCTTCTTGTGCAGGTAAGGACCCTTCCAGCATTCCTCCCGCGTCGAGCACATGCCTGCGCACAATGGCCGTCTCTCCAGTGTGGTCCTACCGAGACTTACAGGGACATGGGGGGGAGAGAAGATGTGATGGAAAGAGGGCATGTGATGGGCGGGAAAGTAAGGATGTGACAGAAAAGGGAGGAAGAGAGATGAGGATGTGATGGGGAGGAGAGTAAAGTGAGAGGATGTGACAGGTGGGAGAAAGGGATGCTACGGGAGAGAGAGAGAGAGAGAGAGAGAGAGAGAGAGAGAGAGAGAGAGAGAGAGAGAGAGAGAGAGAGAGAGAGAGAGAGAGAGAGAGAGAGAGAGAGAGAGAGAGAGAGAGAGAGAGAGAGAGAGAGAGAGAGAGAGAGAGAGAAAGAATATATGTGATGGGAAAAAAAAGGGAAAGAGAAACAGAAACAGAAAGAAGAGGGAAGGAAAAGTGAAGGAAGGAGGGAGAAGGAGAGAATGTGAGGGGAATAAAGAGAAAGAAAGGATGTGTTGGGAGCGGGGGAGTGTGACGGGAGAGGAGGGACATTCTATAGGGGGACGGGGAGAGATGTTAAGAAAAAGAGGAACTGTGACGGAGATAATGAAATAGAACGAATGGAAAAGAATCTGATGGTGAAGATGAAAAAAGAGGAGGAGGATGAAGAAGAAGAAGAAGAAGAAGAAGAAGAAGAAGACAGCAGCAGCAACAACAACAACAACAACAACAAGATAAGACGATTTCATAACAGCTCGAACCAATGGAAGACGCGAAAACAATCTTCATTTATTTCTCTCTCTCTCTCTCTCTCTCTCTCTCTCTCTCTCTCTCTCTCTCTCTCTCTCTCTCTCTCTCTCTCTCTCTCTCTCTCATTTCGCAAGACCCCCACTATAAAAAAAAAAAAACACTGTCATTATTTCTTCCTGCTGGATGTGGGGGAAATATAACTCATTATCTCTCTCTCTCTCTCTCTCTCTCTCTCTCTCTCTCTCTCTCTCTCTCTCTCTCTCTCTCTCTCTCAGTATGCAACATCTGTCGACTTGCTCCTCCCCTGCAAGCAACCACAAGAAACTCATCATTCCACCACCACCACCAACCACCACCACCACCACCACCACCCCTGCTCTCTATGTTAAGTGCTGACATCCGCGGTCACTGAGGTGCGCTACACTTTCCTGTTCTCACGCTACACTGGCGGCGAGCGGCGAGGGGGAGGGAGATGGAGCAGAGCAGGCAGGTAGAAGCGTAAACAAGGTAGCGCAGGTAGTCCCAGTAATCCCAGGTACAAGACCCACGGCCCTCCTGCAGTAGCCCACGTCCAGCTACTGAGCTACTGGTTCGTTTGGTCCCGAGTATCACGTAAGGGACTTCTGGGTTGGGTTCGGTAGCTGTGAGCGGGAAGTGAGCGTGTCGGGATGTGGTACGTGGAAGGCAAGCAGGCAGGCAGGCAGGCAGGCAGGCGGTGGTGCTTCTGTCTTCATTACTGCAATTACGGTGTCGTTTTGCACACTGAGGTGACGGTAAAATTGTGCGTGCTTGATGTAGTTTCCACCGTGTTTCTGAATTCGTGGTTTAAATATCATCTTATTCAAGGGTATAGTTGTAAAGGTGCGTGTGTTAAGTTTGCTCGTAATGGTAATGTAGACGTGAAGATGGTGATGAGAGAAAATGATAACGGATGGTGGTAGTTATCTCGTGATTCTAAAGCTGAGGGCTGAGTATCGTGTTATTCAGGTGCAGAATACGAAAGGTGAATGTATTAACTCTGTTTCTTTGCGATGGTAAATGTAGACATGAAGGTAATGCATGAAAATGAACAAGAACAAATGTGTATAAAGATTTCTCAATGTTTCCGAGTTGAATTATTTGATACTGCGTTATTCAGCTTAAAAAAAAAAAAAAAAGAAAAAAAAAAGGCTAAGGAGGATGAATGAGTTAACTTTGCTTCCCATAGTAAATATTCACATGATAATAATGATGGTGAGTATAAACGACTAATAAAGATGAATATGTATGAGTTTTATTTCCTGAGTTTGTGAATTTGATCTGGTGTTATTCAAGACTAAAAATTACGAAAAACGAATGTGTTAAGTTAGCTTCTACTGGTAAATATTCACACGAAGGAAGCGATGGTGAATATAAAATGATCCTCAATGAAGGCACAAAAGTTTGCCTGTCTATACGAGTTTAACCCCTTCAGTACCACGCCGCGTTTCCATATTCATTCTGGTTACTATTTGGTGATTTTATACAGCTTCAGATACGTATGTGGGGGATTGAAATAGCAAAGACTGTGACCATTAATCTTCTGACACCTTCATAGACACTTCCCAATGCAAGTAAATCCGTGTAATCATATCCAAAGATCAAGGTAAAGATGCGTCTCAGTACTGAAGTCGTTAAGGAATTGTTAAGTTATCATCAAAGAGTAAATATAAGAGTTGTTGATATATTAAGTTTGTTTTGAATGGCTAACTTATGTAGCACACGCAAATGAGATGAAATTAATCGTAATGTGCATGAACGACTACGTGAATAAAGACTCAACTTATGATACTCTTTCCCTCGATTTGTTTATCTTTTTTTATGCAAGAGGGAGAGCTGACAAGGGCAACAAAATATTAAAAAGAAAAGCCTCACTAGAAAATTATGCAGCTTCCCTAAAAGATTTTAAAGAATTACCCAAAAGCCTGGGACAAATGTCTTGGCATCTCTCTCTCTCTCTCTCTCTCTCTCTCTCTCTCTCTCTCTCTCTCTCTCTCTCTCTCTCTCTCTCTTAACCCTTTCAGTACCATGACGCGTTTCCATATCTATGCTTACAATTTGGTGATTTTGCACAGCTTTAGAAACTTGTGTGAGGATTAAGATAGTGAAGACTCTGGCTGTTAATCTTCTGACCTCCATAGACCCTTCCTGATGTAAATAATATCGTCTAATCACGCCAAAATCTCATGGTAAAAATGCGTCCCAGTACTGAAGGGGCTAAAAGAAGTCAAGTCGTAGGGAAATAGAAATAAAGCAGCTGGTAGGGAGTTAAGTTGCATTAGTCATGGTAGAGTACTTAAATTTGCAAGTCTTTTTCTTTTTTTCCTTCTTTTTTTTCCGGAATCTTAAATTTACATATTTATGATCATTACATTTCTGTACCGCCATCCCCATCATCACCCCTCTCATGGTCACTTTCAACATCATTATTACCACCACCACCATCAGTACCATCACCACCACCATCACCACTATATACCATTATCAACATTACCATTATCACAACTTGCCTACACAAGAGAGAGAGAGAGAGAGAGAGAGAGAGAGAGAGAGAGAGAGAGAGAGAGAGAGAGAGAGAGAGAGAGAGAGAGAGAGAGAGAGAGAGAGAGAGAGAGAGAGAGAGAGAGAGAGAGAGAGAGAGAGACGTATTTCCGGACAAACAAGACATATGAGGCTTTCCTTTATCCATTTTGGCAAAGTGAACACAGACACGCACGCGCAACAACACACACACACACACACACACACACACACACACACACACACACACACACACACACACACACACACACACACACACACACGAATGAACTGGTTGAAAAATAATAACAATGAGTGAACGTATGTCCATATAAACAGAAATAAAAGGTAGACAAAATTGAACATACAGGGAAAGAACCAGTACTTCCAACCCTATATACCACACACACACACACACACACACACACACACACACACACACACACACACACACCGATATTTACAGCCTGGGGACCATCAAGTGACCGAGACCAACGCCTCCTTTCCCAGACGCTGCCTACCGCAGTGAGTTATGGCGCTGCTCGGCCACGATTTTATGGTCCCCGCCCTCCTGCGGCTCACCTGCAGGGGGCGCGTGTGTGGCGGGCGCGGCGGAGGGCACACGGGACCAAGGGAGTGGCTGTTATTTACTCCAAGCCAAGAAGAACAGCAGCTAAAGAAGTTAAAAGGGAAGGGACAGACGGAGGGAATAGGCGGCCCACCCAGAGAGAGAGAGAGAGAGAGAGAGAGAGAGAGAGAGAGATGTCGTAGATATATAGACCATTACTTTTAATCTCGAATCTGTTTTCTCATTGAAAGAAAACAACGAAGATAGATAAGAAAAGTAAAAAAAGGTTGATATTTCGTCCACTGAGTTGTGTTAACCTGACATTCTGCTTACCCCTTGAGTTAATTGTATCGCACGAGGGAGGCCACACGAGAAATACCCCAGGCGAGTTAAGGACTTGGCTGGCCCGCTATCTGATGTCAAAAACCTATTAAAACATATTGCTTTCCTTGAGTTACTTTAGCAATGCCACATCAGGAAGTTACTGTCCACTCTCTTCACAACGACGTCCTCATTTCATCCAGTGAATTGCAAAAATAAATCCAAAACGAAGGTGAAAACGCGGGAAGTCTTCATATTTTTATCCCTGTCGCTTTTGTAGTAATGAAAAGATGATATTGATAAGACAGTGATGGATTAGATAAGCTTTTACCTCGCCGCTTTTACTTAGATGAGAAGACAAATTTGATAAAGCGCTGATGGAAGAGATAAGACTATCCCGTCGCTTTTACGGAGATGACGAGACGGAATGGAATAAACGCTGTGACGGAGAGATCAAAGTTAAATGCAGCAGCTCGTACCATGCAAGAGAACGTGCTTAATCTCGTGTTTCAGGAAGCCAAACGTTGATTAAAGGAAGGGAGACCAACACGAGGAAGTAAAAAGAGATTATATATATTTCTTCGTTCGTGTGTATGTACGTGTATGTGTGTGTTTGGGTGGTTGGGCATGTGTGTATGTGTGTGTGTAAGTGTACATAGAAGAGTAACTAAAGGATAAAAAGGAAATAAAGAAATACGAAATAAAGATCTTGCTGAAGTCACACTCCAAGAAATATGAAGAGAAAATGTATCCACACTACCACTTCGTATAAGCATTACTGCCGACTGATTTTATGAGGATCTTGTCGTCTTTTTATGTCATGTTTTATTCTATTTTCATGTGTATGTGTGAAGGAAGGCTAGCAAGTCAGGAGAGGCAAAAAATATGACATATAAAAGCCTTAGAAATCACCTTATTTATGGGGCACTCCTAAAAAAAGTCATAGAAAATGCTATCCACCTCACCACCACCATCACCACCACTTCACCACCACCATCACCACCACTATCACTTCCACCACCCCCACTTGCAGCTTACAGCCAGCATTCTTAAACATCTTGGTTATCATAAGGATTAATTTCAAAGGCCACAGAGATGATCAGTCGTGTTTTAATGGATATTTTCCTACTGACTCTTCTCTTAGATAATGCCAGACTCACGCAAACACTCTTAAAAAACAGGCAAATATCGCAAATCACTTACTAAGAAACTCTAGAAAGACACCAGAATATCAAGAAATACTCAGACATATCAGGATGTACGTTAAGGAAAGCTGTGCAAACCCTCTTGTCACTTTTCACCCTTGAAGTAAAACGCAGGCCGATATAGGTAACCACATTTCGAGTACATACAAACCACCTCTCCTATCAAGGCACGCCGAGACTGGGAGGACATAAGAAGCTATACAGTCGGCTACTTCTTTCATCATCGTCTCTTTCTGAGGAGAGAGAGAGCTAAGACCTTGGGAACGCGGGGGAAGCAAAGGGGGATCAATCAGTTACAACAGCGAGCAAGGAAAGGTACAGTATATCACGTGAGGTAGAAAGGACTGGCAGTGTGTCCGTCTTTTCACGAAGGAGCGAAGGGTGTCGTGGAGAGGGTTACTGAAGGGGAAAGGGTGGTGAGGAGGCGAGTCTTGGCTCATTTGTAAAGGAAGGTATGTTTTTTATTGGACCGAGGCTGGGCAGGTGAGGTGAGAGACGGAGGAAGAGAGGGCGAGGCAAAATGGGTCTTGTTAAGGGGATGCATACACGCTACAGGTTCCTGGCGGCTCCGTGGTAAGGGGAGGGGCGGTGCTAAGTCCCTTTATGGTGCGTGGAAAGGAACTGCTCAAGCAAGGAGGAGGAAAAACGAGGCGGTGTAATGTAATGTAATGGCGCGCCGGTACGAGTCTTGACACGAGCTCTTGAGTAACAGGTTCGAAAAGTTAGCCTCAGAACATTCATTTCTCTTATATTCCTTTGTATTTTCGTATCATCTTTTCTTATCACCTTATTGCGTTCCTCAGTACTTTAACATTTTATTCCTTTGCTTAAAATGTTCTCTAGTTTGTAAAGGAGGCGAGGGTTTTGTGGTAAGATAGACTTGCAAACTTTGGACAACAGGTTTGATGATAGCCGCATATTAAATTTAGTCCCTGCCTATCATATTTTTTTCTTTAATTCAAAACGAGATAAAGGCAATAAAGAGTCTTGTGCAGTTGTAGGCATGACACAAAGTACGTCTAGTCCATTCACGGTTAAGTTAATTTTATAAGGAAACTATTAAATCTTCCTTTTGTATATTAGTGATTTAAATTTTAGTTTCTTGCGAATAGTTTGAGTTTGCATGATTTTTTGAGGAATAATTGCAGTCACTATTCTCTCTCTCTCTCTCTCTCTCTCTCTCTCTCTCTCTCTCTCAGTAAACAAAGGTGGGTTGTGGTATGTGTGTGTGTGTGTGTGTGTGTGTGTGTGTGTGTGTGTGTGTGTGTGTGTGTGTGTGTGTGTGTGTGTGTGTGTGTGTGTGTGTGTGTTGGAGGGTAAGCTACCTGTTTACCCAGTTCTCTTCCTCCTCTTCAGTCCTTCTTATTTTATCTGAACGCCCTCTCTTCCTCCTCCTCCTCTTCTTCTTCCTCCCCCTCCTCCTTTTAGTATGGTCTTTCCTCTTCTCTTTTTTTTATTTTCATCTTTCCCACATTCGCCTCGTTCCAATCTTCTCTTTCTCTTCCTCCTCCTCCTCCTCCTCCTCCTCCTCCTCCTCCTCTTTTTTTTTTACCATATGCACAGAAATTCTTCTTTATATACACGTTAGTTTCTATTTTTTCTTTATTTCGTCCTTCTGCAAATATTCTTCCTACTTTTCTTCCTTCTTATTTATTTTTTTTACTATTATTGTCTTTGCCCTTTTCTCTCCTTTCCGTGTTCCTGTAGTGTTTTTCCTATTCATATTCTCCTCTTCTTCCTCTTCCTCCTCCTTACTACTTTTGTGCCCTTCAATTTACTCCTTTACTTCCTCCTTCTATTCCTGCTTTTCTTACGTCTTTTCTCCTTTTCTCCTCTTCCACGTTCTTCTCTTCCTCATCTTATTGCTGACATTTTTCCCTTTTCTATTTCTTTCCGTAATCTTTTCTCCTATTTCCTCCTTCTATTCCTATTTTTCCTTCTTTCTCTTGCTTCTACTATAATTCCCTTTCTTCATTCCTTCTATCCCTACTTTTCCCTCCTTCTGCCTCTCCTGCGCCGTTGTGACACCCTCCACCGCCGCCCATTCTTCCCTGACGGCCGCACGCAACCGCTGGAGTGATGGACGGCAGGCGGGGTCGGACCTCGAATTCCGCCCTGCCCGCCTCCGCTCGCTTGCTCGACCCTTGGCCACTCCTTAGCGCCACTCCGCCTGATCATTGCTTCTTTCAAGGGTGCGGGCGAGCTGTGAGGAAGTGAGGGAGTGAGTAGGTAAGGGAGTGAGTAAGTGAGTAACTGAATGATTGAGTGGATGCATGTTTTGTTGAACTGACTGACTAATTAACTGATTCATCGACTGATTGACTGAATGAATGACTGAAATTGTGAGGATGTGTGTCTGTTGTGACGAGATTTTGCTGCCTATTGGTTTCTTTCATTATTCTTTCCTTGCCTTCTTTTCTTTACTTTATGTGTTAGTGTTTCAGAGTGAGATGAAACATGAAGGGGCAGAAATAGAAGCTGACAAGAGTAAGGAGAAGGTAAAAGAAAGGAGAAATGAAAAGGACTAACAGTAGGATGAACAAGAAGAGAAAATGATAATAGTATACGTATCAAAACCTAAATAACCAGTGCATAACCGTAGATCCAATATGGAATCCTCATCATCCTCATCCTCATCATCATCATCATCATCATCATCATCATCATACACATTTAGAACGAAAACACAAAACAAATCACGCTGTTAAGGTTTCATAGAAGTAAAAAGTGATAAGTACTAGTAATAGTGACGATAAGTGACCTCATCTTCTTTGTTAGCCAGTAATTTCATCTCTAAAAAAAATAAAAAGCCAGTTTGTTTTATTTTTTTTATCTTAAGTGACCTCATCTTCTTTGTTAGCCAGTAATTTCATCTCCAAAAAAATTAAAAAAAGCCAGTTTGTTTCATATTTTGCCATATCCCCTTTAATTTTCATTCGATAGTATTTTGTTTTCATATTTTCATTTACTGGGATTTACGTTCGAAAGTCATATATGTGGATAAATGGAAGACACTCGGCAACAAGATGGGAAATTTACAGATACTAGAGAGTTTCAGGAGAGGAGGAGGAGGAGGAGGAGGAGGAGGAGGAGGAGGAGAAAAATAATCAGACACTAAAATAACTAAAATACAGGAAAGAAAAATGAGGAGTAGAATAGACGAAGATTGGAGGAGGAGGAGGAGGAGGAGGAGGACGAAGACGACGATAGGGAAGACGAGAACAGAAGAGGAGTCAAACAGCATAAAAAGAGAAAGAAAAGGAGAATAGGTAGAGAAAATTAGAGAA
Organism: Portunus trituberculatus; assembly: GCF_017591435.1. Lineage (NCBI taxonomy): Eukaryota > Metazoa > Arthropoda > Malacostraca > Decapoda > Portunidae > Portunus > Portunus trituberculatus. The sequence continues at coordinate 18,645,161 of NC_059269.1, forward strand.
GGAGGAGGAGGAGGAGGAGGAGGAGGAGGAGGAGGAGGAGGAGGAGGAGGAGGAGGAGGAGGAAGGCACTCAGGAGTACAATAGGACGATGGTGAGGCATTAAGCAGTTGAGGTCAGTGGTTTACCAGCGGCCACTTGTGCTCAGAGGACAGGGAAAGCCAACCTATTGTCGCCTAGGTGGTGGTAGTAGTAGTAGTAGTAGTAGTAGTAGTAGTAGTAGTAGTAGTAGTAGTAGTAGTAGTAGTAGTAGTAGTAGTAGTAGTAGTAGTAGTAGTAGCAGTAGTAGTTATGGCTGAGTGACATCTGCGTGATCATAAAGAGGAATGACATAATATCCTCTCTCTCTCTCTCTCTCTCTCTCTCTCTCTCTCTCTCTCTCTCTCTCTCTCTCTCTCTCTCTCTCTCTCTCTGTCTGTCTTAGCCACCATCCTCTCCTCTCCCCACGCGTCACTATAGTACTTAACCACACATTAACCCGCCCTCTGCACGCCCACCCTATCAGCCGCACATGACACCCTTCCACCCTTCCCCCCATCCACCATCACTCTCACCCACACACTCACCATTCTTCCCCTTTCGTCCCCACCACTTCTAGGACTGCCATACAAACACCTCTCATTATTTTCAGTCTAACTACAAGGCGATTGATGAGAAAGTCGTGGTTTTAAGTCGAGTAAACTGATACGCTCAATCCCACTGTTTTGTCGCTTTTTCTTTTCTCAATCTGAAGTTACTGGGTTCGAAAATGATGAGAAAATTGTAGTCTATATTAATGTAAGAAGGGAAAGCTGGCCAAGTCCAATATAAAACGAGAGAGAAAAAAAAAGACTCACTAATTTGCCAGTCCCATTGCGTAGGTAACGAAAAAATGCAAACTCAATTTATTACTAAAAAGAATCTATGAAATTTAGAATATTTTTTTATGTAAGAGGGAGAACTGGCAAAGGACATGAAAATTATATTAGAAAAAAAGACTCTCTGGAATTGCGGTCTCCATAAAAGTTTAGAAAGAATTAGTCAAAACAGTGGGACAAATGTCTTGACACCTCTCTCTTAACCAGAAGTTCCCAGTCATGTGAGGTTCTGTGCTTCTCGCCTCTCACTTGTTCCTCTTAACACTCACTCTCTCTAGGTTGTTTTCCCATATTCTAGTTTCTTGACGTGTATTTTTTGTTCTATTGTTTTAAAAGAAGTCAAGTCGTAGGAAGATGGAAATACAGAAGTAGGCAGGGAGTTCCAGAGTTTACTAGTGAAAGGTATGAATGATTGAAAGTACTGACTAACTCTTGTATCAGAGGGTTGGCCAGAAATGGATATGTAAAGAAATAATTGATATATATAATTAACATATAGTATAATTAATATGTAAACAAATATGGTATAAAAAAATAAATAAAAAAAATGATAACTAACTTCGATGATTTACCTTCTCTTTGACCTTGGTTTTTGGAAGAGGTCGAGTCACAGGAAGGAGGAAAAAGCAAAAAACAGTCGCAGAATTCCGGAGTTTAGCAGTGAATGGGATTAATGAGTGAGATTAGTGCTGTTGAAATCTTGCGCTGGTGAGGTGGACCGAGAGAAAACACGTAGGAAAGTATATAATATTTGCTCTCTCATTCTCTTTCTAACCTATCTTGTCCTCTATTCCACGTCTCTCTCTCTCTCTCTCTCTCTCTCTCTCTCTCTCTCTCTCTCTCTCTCTCTCTCTCACGGTCATTGCTTCCTTAACCTCTGACCCCTTAAAACTTCCCCACAAACACTCCTCCTCCTCCTCTTCTTTTTCCTCCTCCTCCTCCTCCTCCTCCTCCTCCTCCTCTTCATCCTCCTCCTCCTCCTCTTTCATCTCCTCCTCCTCCTCCTCCTTCTCTACTAATGCCTCTTCTACATCCTACCCCTGTAAGATTCTCTCTCTCTCTCTCTCTCTCTCTCTCTCTCTCTCTCTCTCTCTCTCTCTCTCTCTCTCTCGGTTTCCCCACATTTTTCCTTACACTTACATGATATTGCTTTTCCATCCCTTTCTTTTCTACTGAATGTTACCTCCTCCTCTTCCTCTTCCTCGTATACCAGCATGCCGGCCCCAACATCCTTCCCCTCCCTACGTCCTCCTCCCCCTTGTCCTGCTCGCCCTCCTCGTGCTCCTCTTCCTCCGTTATCGGGGTATATTGCGATCAAAATTCGATCTGGGTTAGTTATGAAACGCTGCTTTGCTGATTTGTAGTTCTCATCTCTATTCCGTCAAGATTTCCTGTACTTTTCTGCTTTTTTACATGGTATTTCTTGCTTCTCGTGTCAGGTTTAGGTAAAAGTAGCGGTGGGGAGGAGCCTTCGTCCGTGCTATCTTGTTTTCCTCCCTGTATAGTTGTGGATAGTCTAGCTTCCATAAATGTAATAGTAAGCTATGTTTTTTTTTTTTTTCGTTTTTCTTCTCCACTACTACATCTTCATCTCTTTTCTTCCGTCTGTGTGCTATGGTATTCATCTCACTGTATGGTGGATAGTATGCTGCTTCCACAAATGTAGTAGGAAATTATGTTGCTGTTTTCTCTTCTTTCGTCTTTCTCCGCCACTACTACTATATCTTCATCTCTTTTCCTTCCTTCTGTGTGCTAATACATTTCTTCATGGTCTTCCTCCTGTTTGATCTATTGTTTTTTATTGTTATTGTATGGCAGACAATATAGTTAAGTCTTCCATCGTTTTCCTTCTACACTACTACATTTTCATTTTCATCTCGTCCTCCTCCTCCTCCTCCTCCTCCTCCTCTTCCTTCTTCTTCTCCTCCTCGTCTAAGGCAACGATTAGATCACGTGTATTTAAGGATCTGTTGCTTTAGCGTGCAGACTCAAAGGGGCAGGAATTTCTTATCACAGAGACACTCCCTGGGAAGAGCGTGACAGCAGTATGTAAGAAGGTCACTCAGAGTTCCCTTTATAGACACTAACACGCTGCAAGGTCCCTCAGTACGTACGCTTTACTCCTTTTTATTTTTTTTTTTTTGAGTGTTCTGCTTTATTAAGGAATTTCTTTCGTCTGTAGTGATACCAGAATGTGTTTTTCGTTTATCTTGTTTAGTTTAATTTCTTTTCATTTTTCTTCCTTTTTTAATAAGAAATTGCTTTTGTTTAGTGTAAAGTTAGATTATGTTTAAGATTGTTTTTTTTTTCTTCATTTCTTTTTAGGTTTGTCTTTTTTTTCATTGCTTTTCTTTTCTTCTTCAGTCAGCAGTTATATTTGTCTTTAGTGGCAAGAAAATGGTTAGTTTTGTTCTAGTTTTTTTTTTTCTTTTTCTTTTTTGTTAATTTTGTTGCTTCAATGAGGAAGTTTTTTTTTTTTTGTCTATTTCTAGGAAAATGAAGCGTTGTTGTTGTTGTTGTTGTTATTGTTGTTAATGTTGTTGTTGTTGTTGTTGTTGTTGTTGTTGTTTTTTCTTCTCCTTTTTCTCTTTTTCTTTTTTTTTCTTGTCCTTCTAGTCCTTCTTCTTCTTGTTCTTGCTGTTCTTCTTTTTCTTCTTATTCTTCCTTTTCTTCTTCTTCTTCTTCTTTTTCTTGTTTTCTTCTTCTTCTTCTTCTTTTCTTTCTCTTCTTCTTCTTCTTCTTTTTCTTGTTTTTCTTCTTCTTCTTCTTCTTCTTTTTCTTTATCTTCTTTTTCTTCTTCTGTTTTCCTTACTTCTTATTCCTGTTCCTTTTCTTTTTCCAATCTCTGCACTGGCTTTCAAATAATAACACTGCGGCAAGATTATTTACATATCTTTCTCATAAACGTATTGAAATTCTACAAGATCAAAAGTTTCGTGGAATCGTTAAGTAATGAAAGCCTGCACCCACCCTCTCTCTCTCTCTCTCTCTCTCTCTCTCTCTCTCTCTCTCTCTCTCTCTGACCTTGAAATTCTCCCCCCTTCTCTCCTGCCATTTACTCTCACTTTGCATTTTTCCTCCATTCTCCCATGTCCTCCCTCCACGCCTTCGTCAGTCGCCCGCCGCGCCGCCCCGTCGTATTAGTCCCTCGCGCCTTGTCAGCGGCGGACCTTAAACTGTGATGGCAAATTGAAAATGAACTACACACCCGTTTTCTCCCATCGGCCACTTCCCTAACAACCCCGCGAACCATTGCAGAGGTACGCCGCTCTCTCTCTCTCTCTCTCTCTCTCTCTCTCTCTCTCTCTCTGTTCCTTGTATTTCTTTTTATTTTCCTTTTTTTCTTGTTTCTGTGATTCTTCTTTTTCTTTTCTGCTTTTGTCCTTCTTCTTCTTCTTCTTCTTCTTCTTCTTCTTCTTCTCCTTCTTCTTCTTCCTCTTCTTCTTCTTTTTCTTCCTCCTCTATACTTCATTCATAGTTTGTTTTCTTCTGTTTGTTTTTCCTTTATTTTTCGAAGAGAAACTCCTGTAACATATTTTTTTTTTTGGATAACAAAGATAATTGATGAACAAGAAGGATACATACTCCCCCACCACTCTCTCTCTCTCTCTCTCTCTCTCTCTCTCTCTCTCTCTCTCTCTCTCTCTCTCTTAGGCCCAGTGGCAGGCATTCTCCATTCCTCCTCCTCCTCCTCCTTCTCCTTCCCTTCTTACTCACCCTCCCCTACCCACCTACCACGGATCCCCCAGTCTGCCTGCCTTCCTTTGCCTTACGGTGCACCAATGGAGGCCAGCCAGCTGTCGATGGGTAAAGTATGGTAATGGGAGGCAGTGTGTCCTGCGGCGAGTTAATTGTTACATGCCCCAGTCAGATTCTCGATGTCGTATCTCTTCCTTCGAGTTCTGAAGCGTATTTTAGAGGGCCCAGGAGTTTGGAGTGTTCGTAGAGGATTTGGGAAGGTTTCGGAATGATTTGGTGGTGGTCTATACATTGTGGTCTATACATTGTTCCAGGGCTGTGTTTCCAAGTGTTTCAGTATTTTTTTGTCTTGCCTACTTTCTAAATAAGTTACGTTTATTGGACAATATTTAGGTTTTAAAGAGGTTATTTTTGTGATTCTAGTGATAGTTTCTTTTTTTTTTATACCATGTGGGTTTTTCACGGGAATTTATGGGCTAAAGGGGATACCTTTTTGGGGTACCTCCTATCTCAAAGCCCACCCGCTAGGAAGCCGTTACCCTGAGTGAGGAAGCCCAACCTACACTCGGACTGTGGACAGGATTCGTACCCGTGCGCTTGGAGACCCCTCGGACCCCAAAGCACGCATGGTTCCACTGCACCACGGCGGCCCACAGTTAAACAAAGATTCCTCTCTTCTAAAGGGACAAGACCACAACTATTCATATTTGTAGCGCCCGGAATAAGACTAAACCAATGTGTAGATAGAACCAGGTAGACATGCTTCATACAGGGATTGCTGCAACGTACACCGCTTCTTGGTTAGCTTCATTTATTTCCTAATGCTCTGATATTCCTAATACGAGAGACGCTACACGTGACGCACACTTGCCCGTCTTTCTCTTACTCAAGGACTCTCAGTCACTGCTCGGGCTCATCAGTGGAAAACCCTTAGCGTCGTGAGCGCCCCAGGAGACTTCACCCCACAAAGTTACACAGCGGAGAACGTTACCGCTGAACTAACGAGCCACGTGTGTGTGTGTGTGTGTGTGTGTGTGTGTGTGTGTGTGTGTGTGTGTGTGTGTGTGTGTGTGTGTGTGTGTGTGTGTGTGTGTGTGTGCGTGAGCAACAGGAAGCTGCGGCGATGTGCGGAAGTCACCTGAGTCACGATCGCGTTCTGACGAATGCAACTGAAGTCACGACAAGCTAATTTTCTTACTCTCTCTCTCTCTCTCTCTCTCTCTCTCTCTCTCTCTCTCTCTCTCTCTCTCTCTCTCTCTCTGTCCCTGAAATAATAATGGGTTATATTTGATGATAAGAGAAAATGGAAAGAAAATGTTGCAGGAAGTGATGTCATTACTATACATAAATGGACAAATAAATGAAAAAGAAGTAAAACACCTGAAATGGGCAAAAAGAATGTAGTTGTTAATGATGATAAATACAGGTACTGCTGGTGGTGTTTCTCCTACTTCTATTATTAGTTACTACTACTATTACTACTACTACTACTACCAGTGATAATAACTGTTATGATAATAATAATAATATAATAATAATAATAATAATAATAATAAGAAGAAGAAGAAGAAGAAGAAGAAGAAGAAAAAGAAGAAGATGATGATGATGATGATGATGATGAAAATTAACAAACACAACAATAACAACGACGATAACAGCAAGAACAGCAATGAAAAACAAATCAAAACGAAAGGACATGAGCAAAATATTGAAAACCTTACAAAAGGACCCCAAACACACACACACACACACACACACACACACACACACACACACACACACACACACACACACACACACACACACACACACACACACGTAATGAATGGAATTAATAACAATAATAACAACAGCAATAACAACGACAACAATAATAACAACACGAGAAGGAAACAGAATAAGAATTTAGGCAGAGGCGAAGGAAGACACCAATTACCTCAAAAATAGTGAGACATAATGAAAAAGAAAGATAGGGATCAAATTGTTTTTAGAAGATTATACACAAACCTATAATTTTCACGGGAAGTCCCTCCTCTCTCTCTCTCTCTCTCTCTCTCTCTCTCTCTCTCTCTCTCTCTCTCTCTCTCTCTCTCTCTCTCTCTCTCTCTCTCTCTCTCTCTCTCTCTCTCTCTCTCTCTCTCTCTCGAGGTCGGGGGTGAGATAAGATGAGGAAGAAGTTATTGCCAGGGAGGGAAAGGAAGGAGGAGGAGGAGGAGGAGGAGGAGGAGGAGGAAGGGAAGAGTGTGAGGAAGTGATAATCGTGGGGAAGAATGTCGTAATGAAAGGAGTCATCTGGGGTGAGAGAGAGAGAGAGAGAGAGAGAGAGAGAGAGAGAGAGAGAGAGAGAGAGAGAGAGAGAGAGAGAGTGTGTGTGTGTGTGTGTGTGTGTGTAAAAGAAATAACCTCCTTCCTCATTATTTCCTTCTCTTTATCCAACAATATCATTTCACTACTTTTCTTCATTCCTTCATACTTTTCCTAGCAAGATCCTTTTCACGTTGTGTTGTTGTTGTTGTTGTTGTTGTTGTTGTTGTTGTTGTTGTTGTTGTTGTTGTTGTTGTTGTTGTTGTTGTTGTTGTTGTTATTCTGGTTCCTACCCTTCGTCGTCATCATTATTTTCATCCTCCTTCTCCTCCTCTTCTTTTTTTCTTCTTCTTCTTCTTCTTCTTCTTCTTCTTCTTCCTCCTCCTCCTCCTCCTCCTCCTCGTCAATCTTAATGCAAAGGAAGTGTAAATATGACAGTCTCTTTAATAATATTTGCTACCCTAACCTCAACTTTCAGCAGCAATATAGTAGTAGTAGTAGTAGTAGTAGTAGTAGTGGTAGTAGTAGTAGTGGTGGTGGTGGTGGTGGTGGTGGTGGTGGTGGTGGTGGTGGTGGTGGTGGTGGTGGTGGTGGTGATGGTGGTGGTGGTGGTGGTGGTAGGAGGAGGGTATTAGTAGTTCTGAGTAAGTGAATTTCTTTGGTCACGACAGCGCCGGATATTTCTCAGCGGGACTTCCTTTCATGTCTCTGTTTCAGGGTTTTTCTGGTATCATTTTGTTAACCGCTAGGTACAAGTAATGGTATGTTTCTCTCTCTCTCTCTCTCTCTCTCTCTCTCTCTCTCTCTCTCTCTCTCTCTCTCTCTCTCGGATATGAAGTAATTCACGCACGAACCCACGCAAGCACGAACATTTCACGCGGTCACACACACACACACACACACACACACACACACACACACACACACACACACACACACACACACACACAATGAACGAGTCAACAAGAACAAGTACCTTACCACGTCACACAGCATTACCAGGTAGGGCCGCTGCATCACCCGAACGATTGGCAACGGTGGTGGTGTGGCCCTAGCTAACAGATGACCAGAATTAAGAGGCGACACCTGCCCATTACTCACTTCTAGGCCTACCTCCGCCGCACCTGCAAGAGAAAAGAGCCTCCATTATTATCCTGGGTAATTTTTAAGGCGGAGCTCCTTCGGCCTCCATCTGGCAGCGGCGGGAGTGAATTGGACGTCTTTATCTGCTGAGAGAGAGAGAGAGAGAGAGAGAGAGAGAGAGAGAGAGAGAGAGGTTACAATATCCCCTCAAGATGCAGTTCAGCGAAGACATTCTTTCTCAACATGGCAGATAGAAAATATTAAAAAAGAACTGAAACTAAGAGAGAGAGAAAGAGAGAGAGAAGTGGAGAGGAATCTGCAGAACTCCAATTCAAAGAGACTAGACTAAGGTTCTGCAGTTCTTAAGTTATCAATGCGATCCGGTAGCCAGTCCACAACGTATAGCACTTTTTAGAACGCCCAGCATGGAGTCACCACCACACAGCCTGGAATTCCTAGCTCCCTATTCTCTGTGCAACGATGAAGGCAAACAAGAGACTACAAATATACAAGAAACTAGGACTGAAA